>NW_014012523.1:0-15489 GCF_000611645.1 Monoraphidium neglectum
CCCCAGCCCTGGTCCCTCTTCGGCCCCGCCCCCGCCCCGCACCTGGGGTTTGACGAGAGCTGCTTGAGCTTCGTGTCCGGCAGGTTGGCGCACACCAGGTGCGTCACCAGGTCGCGGGAGAAGTAGGTCTCAAAGGCGCCGCCGTGGAGGGCCATGATCTGCTTGAGCTCCTGGTGTGAGGGCACCTGGGATGTATATGATGGTAAAGAACTGAAATTTGTGTGGGTTGTGGTCCGAGGAGACGTCCTCGGTGAAGGTTGAAAAATGCAAACACAATGTAGTATGCAGCAAGCCGTTGGGTGTGCCCCCGGCAAATTCACACACGTGCAGGTGCACGCGTACAGCTCGTCAAACAAACTGCAGCACGACACCATGCCGGCCCCGCATGCACCGAGCTCGGTTGCAGGCAGGCTACGCACCGTGTATCCGTTGACGTGGATGGTGACGCCCCTGAAAACCTCGCTGCGCGGCTGCAGGCCCATCGCCTGGGCCTCAAACTGCTCCCGCAGCTTCAAGTTCTTGTGGTGCATCTGGCGCGATGACAGGAAGGGGTTGGATGGGGTATGCAGAGTGATTCGAGAGGGGCAAGCGAGGGGCAAACTTTGGGTGAGGGGAGGGGGATGCTGATGCCAGTGAGGCGGCGAGTGAGAGGGCGGGAGGCGGCTGGGGGGGGGCTGCGAAATGAGGCCGCATTGATGCGTGGAGCCCTGGGTGCGGCCAGAAGAGCAGGGCAACGGCGACGGATCCGCGGACCGAGGGTTGAGTAACGGCAACTTGGCGTGAGTGCGGCTGAGCGCAAGGCTGCCAAGCGACTCACGTACACGCCAAAGCTGCCGCCGTGGTGCATGGAGCCGGCCGCCGCGGCGGCTGCGGCCGCTTCTTTGTAGTGGGGACCGCTCGCCCTGAGAGCGCTGCCCGGCGCGCCGCCGTCGCCAGAGGCGGCAGCTGCCGCGGCGGCGGCGCGTCCAGGCGGCGGGCTAGACGCGGCTGCGTCAGCCTCGTCTGTGGCTGGGTCGCATTCGAACGGCCCGCCGCTGACTGGCTGGTGCTCGCTGCCACCAGGCTGTTGAAGGTTCATGGTAGCCTCCATGCCTCTCTGCTTTCTCTGTACCGTCTGAGCGCCTGTGGTGGTGTGCGGCGTCAGCCTGCGCTGCACGGCGGTGTCGCCTGTGCCAATTCGTCAGCGTCGTAAAAGCCAGTCTGCTCGCGGAGCGGTTGTGCACGAGTAATTCATGCTGCCATCCTTCCACATGTCTGCGCTTTGCTTGTATGATAATGCTGCGCCAGTGAGAGCGACCAGATTGATCTGATGCTATTTCTCAGCGTGGGCTCTCATGCATAGTACAAGATATCCGAGCTTGCAAACGAACCCCCGCTGCACCCCTTACGCTTGCGTGCGTGTTACAATTCTGCCCTTCAGCCTCCCACAGCACGCACAGCGCGCCCCGCTGCTCGTCGTCGACCTGCAAGCATGACCCTCACACCAATCCTCGTGCCGACTAACAAACAGCGATTGCAGCCTCCACAGGAGAGCGCCGATATTGGCCCTGTCGTACCATCCTGACCTAGCACTAGCATTGGTGAAACCAAGTACTGTACGGTGCTGTACAGCAGCTTCCTGCCGAGTGCTTGGGACCACCTGCACAGCTCAAGTCCCAGGCACAAGATTTTGGCACTGCAGCAGTGTCATTCTCATTCTGCTCAGTCTTTGTGCCTGTGTCGTCCCTAGCCACAAGCCCTGCGTCGAGAAACGCCCTGCTCAGCGTCATCCCATGAGGCGCCTCCCGCCGTTCTCGTTTCATACGCCACACCAGTGTTACCGCTGTAATATTGTGTCATACTGTATCACGATTTTCTGCTGCGAGACCTATCGCACTACGGAGCGTAGCTGTGACGTAGCCATACGTTTGGAAGCAAGCAAATTGGAACCGCGATCTGGGCGCATTTGATCTTGTGCTTCGAAGCACGCGGACGCGTTCCCGCAAATCTTCGAGTGTGATAACTACCGAATTCATTGCAGTGATGGAGACGGACGAGGACCTGGGCATGGTACCCGGCGAGCAGGCGTTCAGCGCAGCAGCCGACCGCGTGGCGCAAGCGGTGGTCGCAGGGCCGCGCCCCTCTGAGTCCAACTTATTGCAGCTGTATGGCTTATACAAGCAGGCCACGACGGGGGATTGCGTGGAGCGGATGCCCTGGTTTTGGCATGTGGCCGAATTGAAAAAGTGGTGAGCAAGCCGCGCAGGACGGTGTCGCTGGTGCACGCTCGGCACGCATGCCCCATGGGTGACCCCTGTTGCTTTGGACCCTAGCTCCCATCTCAGAAGTCGAGGCGCTCAGTGGCAGCTGCCAGAGTGGCATTCGCGGCCCACCGCTTCGCACCAGCCCACTATTGCCTAACGACGCTCGTGCACCCCGCATCCGGTCGATCGCTCCTTGCAACACGCCGCCCCTCACGCTTTGGCGGCGGCCCCTTGCTCGCCCTCTCAACCCACTGCCCTCTGCAGGCGCGCGTGGGCCGCGCACCGTGGCAAGACAGCGCAGCAGGCGATGGCAGGGTACACAGCGCTCGCCAACGCCTGCCTCGGCAGCCCCACCCCAACAGGCGGCGAAGGGGGCGGCGCGGGCCCCACAGGCGGCGGCCTTGGGGGGCCAGTCATGAGCCGCATGGCTTTCCCGTCCGAATTGGGGTCTCCTGCAAAGCGCCCTAGCGGTGGCGGCGGCGGCGGCGCAGCGGCAGCCGCGCCGGGGGCCCCAGGGGCTGCGGCGGCTGCGGCGGCGGAGAGCTTGCGGGAGCTGGCGGCCAGCGGCGCCGACGAGGCGGCTCTGACAGCGGCGCTCGTCGCGCTGGAAAGCAGCGGCGGCGGCGGCGGCGATGGCGGCGGCGTCGGCGAGGGCATCAACTCCCAAGACCCCGAGACTGGGTGCAGCGCGCTGCACTTTGCGGCGGACAGGGGCCGCCTGGGGGCGGTGTGCCTGCTGGCTTCGCGGGGCGCAGACCTTGACCTGCGGGATGCCGAGGGGCAGACGGCGCTGCACTATGCGGCGTTGTGCGGGCATAGGCAGGTGCGTTGCAGGAAGGCAAAAGCATCGACGGGAACCTGCATGTGGCCCGGGAGCCGCCCCAACCATTGGTCATCAGACGGGCCGCCTCGAAATGCATTATTCACTGATTACTAAGCCGCCCAACACGTGACGATGGTGGCGTGCTGTCGCTGCACTGAGCTGTGCGTGCACGGGCTGCTGGGCGTTGACGTTTGCAGCATTGGCTTCTCGCGACACTCGTCTCACCGGCAACCCCTCCGCCACGACGTGCAGGTGTACGATGCTTTGATTGAGGCTGGTGCGGATGCCAACATAGCTGACAATGACGGCAGTTTGCCAAGGGACGTAGCAGATTGGGCGGCGTGATGTACGCTCCGCTGGCTGCTGCTGTGATGCAGCACGGGTGGGGCGAGCTGTTTGATTTGTTGTGTTTCGTTGTAGCTGGACCGGCTAGCTTTTGTTGCACGGGTACGATGCTGCTGGACAAGTCAGCAGGGTTCAGGTATCAACATCTGCGTTGCAAACATAAAAGCCCTTCATGATGCCATAGCAGACAGTTGGGCATTGCTTACGTATCCATCTAGCCAGCACAGAGAACTCAACATGCCCGCCCAACGCAGCATCGTCACGATCACAGCGGAACAAATCAGCAGCAGCAACGGCGACGATACCTGGGCGTTGCATGGCGCACGACGATCACAGTCCGCTTTTCAGGCATTTTGTGACTCTCCAAGTGGACCTTGGAAGGCTACACACTGTCACGGACGAGCAGCTGCACTGCAGGGGCCCCGCTTTTTGCATGCCCCGCCTTGGTCATCTGCTGTGGCACCTTGCAGGCACACTTCTGATCCGCCTGGTACAGTACCCTTGAGTGATTCCGGGTTGTGTTGTATAAACCATCAAGAGTTACAAGCGTGTACACTGTTTCTCGAAAAAAGGTCACGTCGGTGGTGGGGAGGGTGCAGATGAATGCAGCATTCAACACCGCATGGACTTCTGGGATTACTTTTCTTCCTTCGTTTGACGCAGTTTCTGGACAAGAAGACGAACTTGTCCGCCTTGGTGTCAAATCACTCGCAGGGTGCGGCAGATTGAAGTTTGACTGGGTGAAGTCAACGAGTCACCGAGTGATAGGGGCAAGTCATCAGGTGACGTTTGTGGCCAACCCACACGTGTTCAAACGATCGAGGGCTATATGCCCTGAATTTCATGTGTCAGAGTGTTCAAAGCGTGTTAATATCCCGACGTGTTGCTCGGAGGCTCTGGTCAAACATAAGAAAGAGTGATCTGGCACCACACGCGCTGGATACGTAACGCGCTCGCAATAAATATGGAAGATGATCATCTTGCAGAATCCAGGTGATCACCTTGATGGGCGGTCGCGACCTCACAGGATCTCGATCGAAGTCTGTGCTGACGCTCACAAAACAAAATCATACGCGCGCCTCAGGTGGTCTGGGTTGCCTGACGACCTTTTATGTGACGTTTATACTCGCCTGGGCGCCAGCGAGCTCTCGGCGGCCCGGCTTGCATGCAGCGCCTGGCGCTTTGGAGCGGCGCGCTGCGTGCCAGCCATTCGCGTGCGCCCAAAGGACCTTGAGAAAGCACTCAAGGTGTTTCCACACATATCAAGTATCACGATCGAGGTCGAGGTGACAGCATCTACGTCAAAGCATGGCGCAGCGCCTCGCCTGCCGCCTGGATTTCTACGCTCCATGCGTAACGTCGATCGCGCGACCGCCAGCGGTGTGCGGCACCTGCGGCTGCTGTGCGCTGGCGACACCGACGCACTCGACATCATCGCCGACGCCATCGCTTTCCCGAGCAGCGCGTGGCGCGGCATCACGCGACTTGACTTGCAGAGCATGCATCCCTCGCCCCGCGCGCTGCAGCTGCTGGAGAGCGCGCTCCCAGCACTGCAAGAGCTCGGGGTCTACCGGGACCTTTTCACGACCTTCAACAGCATATTCCTGTTGTGTCCGCTCAAGTTTCCAAGCCTGAAGTCCTTCACGCTCCAGGGCGGCGACAAGGGGGCGAACCTCAGGATACCACCGTTCTCTGCGGCGCTGGAGCGTTTGTGCATTGCCGAGGTCACTGGCCCGCTCGACATTTGCGTTGAGTCCATCCCCAGCCTCAAGGTGTGTTAGACGTAAGCATGCGCGCATGCATGCGCAGGAGTCATGATTGCACAGGGCCTGCTGCTGCCGCCGCACAGCCGGCTAATCCATACCTCAATATTGACCTTCCGTTGCACCTAGGCGGGTGCAAGAACCCGAAATCCTAAACCCTAAACCCTCATCGCCTGCAGAGTATCGAAGTGCGCAGCATCCCCGAACTGCACGTGCTCAACATCGCTCGCTTGACCGGTCTCTTGTCTCTGACCCTGCACGACCTGCCGGAGCTGCGGCACCTGCAAGGATCCTCGTTTGGCTTCGACGAGCTCGAGGCGCTTTTCTATCTCAAGCATCTGGAAAAGCTCAGCTCCCTCACCTCCCTCGAGCGCCTGGCCATCACCGGCAAACGTCAGACGTGCTGCGTGCCGCGGTCCATAGCCGCCCTGACGCAGCTGACGCATCTGGAGATCGACCTGCGCCGGACCGCGGGCGCGAGGTTCGGGCCAGACGCAGAGTCTGCGCCGCTGGGGCTGTCTGGGGAGCCGGGTGGGCTCTACCCGCCGTCGCCGCTGGTCGGCTGCACCGCACTGCGAGAGCTTGTGATCCGCGACAGGGGGGCACGACTGGCCGTGCCGCAAGATGCCCTGGAGAGCCTGGCCGCCCTGGAGGTGCGCCAGTGCGCGGTGCATTGCTAGGCTGCGTGCGCGGCGTCCTGGGGGGCATGGGCGCCCTGCTGTGCGCACTTGCAGTTTGCTTTGAGCCCGGGGCTGCATGCCAGCGCTTGCGCCGCGCACGGCAAAGCTGCCGCGCGGGCAGCAGCGATGAGCAAGCACCTGGACGAGCATTCGAGCAGCCATCTCACTCGTTTGAACCCTGCAACACTGCCTGCCGACCCCACAACCCAGGTGCTGGATCTGGGGGGTGTCCTGAGGCCCCTCCTCCCCCGCTGCGTGCGCGACATGCCGTCCCTCCGGCGCTTGGTGGTGCCCCAGGGCGCTGTGAACCCCAAGGTGTTGAAGTATCTCAGCCAGCGCGCTGGCATGCGGGGCGCTCGCGGCAGGGGCGGCAGGGGCAGTGGTGAAAGCCTGCCCAATGTGGAGGTTGTGGTGGTGGAGGCGCACCCTGGCACCCGGATCCCTAATAGCACATTTGGCATTTGGCGCAAGCGCCTTGCGAACTTCCTGCGCCGCCTAATAGCATTGCGCTGAAATGCAAAGCCAAGCTTGGCTTTCGTCCACCCTCGGCGCCATGCTTCTGGTCCGCCTGCCCGCCCTGCCTGCTGTGTCACTGCACTCGTCACTGCATACCTGCCGCCCACGCCCCTGATGCCCCGTGTCTGAACCCCTGATCGAGTGCCACACAATATCATTGTAACCGTGTTTTATGTCACCTAGATGGCCCCTCGCTTCCGACCAATTTGAAGATGGTCGCGACGTGTTTGCGTGGTTGGGGCGCTGTGGGGCTGCTGCTAGCGACCCTTTCGATCATATGCAGACCTGGACATGCATATAGGTATGTCTGGCCAGAGCGCGGTGTGCCTCTGACGAGGCAATGGCACCAGCTGGATCTGAACACCTCACCCTGCCATATCGCAGGCTGGCAGACGACGCGTCTTGGCAGACAGAAAAGCATGAGCCAGGATACTGCGCCATGTACGACGTCTGCGGCCACCGCGCCGACGGCGATACGCTCAACTGCGCGAACAACACGCGCGCGGTGTCGCCAACGGGCGAGCTAGCGCTCACGCTGCAGGCTACATGCCCGACGCTCTGGTCGGAGCTGGGCGGCATGAATGGCACCTACTGCTGCACCCCCAAGCAGGTCGAGGTGCTGGCGTCCAGCGTGAGTGCCGCTTGAGCAGCTGCGTGTCCGGGGCTCGGGGGACGCGGACAGGGGCAGCACAGGCTGCCTTCAAGAAAGCATGCCCCGTTCACACGCTGCAGCCGCCGCCGTTGCTGCACCCGCTGCTGCTACCGCTGGTGCTCCCGCTGCTGTCGCCGTCGCCGCCGCCTCTCCCTCTGCTGCCACGGCTGAAGGTGCAGGCTGGCAAGGCAAACTGCGCTGTGTTTGCACTCCTGCACCCCGACAGTTCCAACCTGTCCCTCTCCCCCCCGCCCCTGCTTGCGCCGGCAGACACAACGCGCGCTGCCGTTCATCGTCGGCTGCCCCGCGTGCCAGCACAATTTCGTGCACCTCTGGTGCCTGCTCACCTGCTCGCCGGACCAGGCGACGTTTACTAATGTGACGGACGTACAGGCGGCGGCCGACACCAACGCGACGGTCGTGAAGGAGGTGGCTGTGTGGCTGGATGACGGGCTGTCACGGTCCCTCTATGACTCATGCAAGGTGGATTTCTCTGATAAGCTGGGCAACAGCACAGCACGGCGGCTGCAGCCCTCCTGCGTGTCTTGTGAGGGCAGCAGGGCGACGCAGCTTGGGCCGTGGTGGCGGTGGCGGCGTCCACAGCACGGTTGGGCTGCCAGAAGCTTCAGAGCCGCGCCGATGCGGCGTGCACGTGCACTCCAAACATCCCGGCCTCATTCGTATCAGCAGCGCCTCGGCTTCGGGGCGCGCGCTCTGCCAGCACGGCGCGGCCCCACAGCTGCTGGGTGCACGAATGCACGGGCCCGGGTCGCAGCGGCCGCCGACGTAAAGCGCACGCCCCCGCAAACGCACCCGCGCCGCCGCCGCCGTCCCGCTTGCGCTGCCGCCTTCCCTTCTGCCCAGGACGTCAAATTCGGCGCCGCGAATCTTCCCGCTATGACGTTCATCGGCGGCGGCGCGAAGACGCCCCAGGCCTGGCTGGATTTTCTGGGGGAAGTCAAGGACAAACGTGTCCCGCCTGTGGGCTCGCCTTTCCAGCTGAACTTCAACCCCAACGCGTCGTCGCCCGGCGCGGAAGGCGGGGGGCCGCCAGAGGGGATCTCGCCCGCGCGGGGGGCGCTGCCGTCGTGCGGCGACGCGGCGCTGACGTGCTCGTGCGCGGACTGCCCGGCGGCGCCAGGATGCGCGATGGTGGGCGCGAGTGCGCGGACTGCGGGACCCAGGGGGCTTGGGCGGCAAGGGGAGATTCGCCCGGCCAAGTTGGTTGTACAGTAGATGTGACGAGTCAAAGCTGAGTTGGCGCTATTACGTCAGACATTGGGTGCTGTCTCGCGCCCCGCGTTGAGCCCCCCCCCCCAAAAAAAACAATGAACGCCCCGCGCCGCCCTAACTCCTGGATCCCTGCCCCTCCAGCCGCCGCCCGGCCCGCCGCCCGGCGCCCGCGGCTGCCGTGCAGGCGCCGTGTCTTGCTGGGACCTCCTCCTGATCCTCACATACGCCGGGCTCGCCCTGGGCGTTGTGGGCACCTTTATGTTCCGCCGGCGGCTGCGGGAATTGCAAGATAGGGAGGCGCGGCTCTTCGGTGAGGCCGGGCTGTGGCTGGAGCCAGCGGTTTCTACAGTGGATCCCGCAGGCTGTTGCTCTGAGCACGGAGCCGCCGCCTGCCTGACTGATCCAGGGCCGGGGCTTGGGAGTGCCACAGGCACAGTTGAGAACGATGTGACCGCTTCTGAAAAGCATTTATTCTGTCATTCCTCCTGAGAGTTGTTTTGAGCTACCCACGTGGCAAGCGTCGCCGCTGCTCGACCCTTTGCCGCTGCTCCCGCCCGTCCCCCCTGCTCTGTGTGCGGCCGCGCCCACGACAACACAAGGCCCCACCGAGCCGCTGCTGGCGGCGATTCAAGAGGAGGAGGACGGCCTGCCGCTCTCCAGCGGCGCCGCGGGCGGCGGGGACTCCTTCAGCGCGCGGCGCGTCGGTGGCGGTCGCAACGGCGGCGGCGGCGGCGGCGGCGGCGGTTTTGATGCGCTTGGGGCTGAGGAGGACGACTCTGAGCCGCTGCCCGGGGATGAGCACTACCCCTGGCTGGAGCGGCAGCTGCAGAAGGCGTACAGGCGGCACGTGGGTGGCGCTGAGGGGGGGGGTCGAAGGGTCTAACAGGGTCAGGCGACTGGGAAGCCATGGCTGAGCCAGGGATCTCCGCTGACCACTGCTATGCCACCTGAGCCCGGGGTGAGAATCGAACCAGGGTGCGTCCGCAGCAATTCAGCTCGGGAACCTCAGGCCTGGGGGCCCTCCTCAACCTGCCATCCCGTGCCAGCTGCGTGCAGCGTCCCTTCAGCACCCACTTGTAACAGCGTCCCCGCCCGCCACCCACGGATGTGCCCCGCGACCTGCCCCCGCCGCCGCGCAGGGCGAGCTGTGCGCGCGCAGGCCGCTGCACGTCATCGCAGCGGGCGTCCTGCTCATCGCGTTCTGCCTGTTCGGCCTGCTGAGGTTCCGGCTGGAGACGGACCCTCTGATGCTCTGGGTCGGCCCCGGCAGCCAGGTGCGCGGCGAAGCTTCCGTACAGCTTCCAGGGGCGGCGCCTCGCGTGCGGTCGCCGCATGGCCGCCCACCCGTCCTCCCCGCTCGCGCTTTGGCCGGCTGCTGGGGACCTTGGACTAGGAGGCGCCCATTGCTCAACAAGAGCGAGTACGGCTTGCGGGCGCAGCCTGTCGCTGCCTGGGGACCCGCCCAAGCCCCGCCGCTCCCGACCGTCCGGCTTCCGCAGGCCGCGCGCGACAAGGCCGCGTACGAGGCCTCGTTCGGCCCCTTCTACCGCGTAGAGCAGCTGATCCTTACGACGACTGCTGACTCAGCCAGCAAGTACGTCACCCAGAGCGGCCTGCCGAGCATCGTGACGGAGGCCAACATACGGCTGCTTTTCGACATTCAGGCGGAGGTGGATGCGATAACGGGTGCGCTGAGGCGCGAGTCCATCGCTCCACGCAGCGCATATCCTCCCAACGGCACGCATTGCGCGCAGAAAGGGATTTGAGCAGGTCGTCAGGCTGTTTGCACTGGGCCTGGCTTGACGGACGTGGGCTTGCCGCGTGACACGAGACCCTGAGCTCACGCGCTCGCCCCGGCTAGCCGCCCGCGTTGCTGCCATCCCCCCGTGACCGCAATTCCCCCCCTCTCTCCTCGCGCCCCTGCTCTCCCCTCTCTCCCGCGTGCGCAGCCCCGTACCCGGGCCCCGACGGCCCGCCTGAGGAGGCCAACGCGACGCTGTCCTCTGTGTGCTTCAAGCCCTTTGGGTCGGCGTGCGCCACCCAGTCCATCCTGCAGTATTGGCACATGGACAGGGCCTTCTATGACGCCGAAATGGTGAGTGTTTGACGAGCAGATTTGCACAGCGAATTGCACTGTTGACGAGCCGCTTTGACCCTGATTTTCTCTGCTGGGACAGCCTGTCAATGCGACCTGTTTCGCAACCTGTTGGTGTGGGCTGATATGACAGTCTATTGGCATTGTTCTTGAGTGTATGTACCCGTTGCACTCAGGCCAGATGTGTGCCACCGCACTGCTCTATCTGGCCTGGCTGGCGTGGTGACCACGGGGCGCTGACCCCCGGTGACGTCACCCCCCGCAGGCCAAGGGGCCCTACAGCAGCACGCGTTTGTCGCCCGACTTCTGCTTCGGACACTGGTGGGGCTGAGGGTACTAGTTCGCGCGCATGTGTTTCGCGCGAGAGGCAGAGCAGGCCATGAAAATGGTGGCGAGCTCTCGCACCCTTCCAAATCGCCCGCTCGTGACCGATCCTCAAGCACTAACCCCATACTTCGCCCCTCCCTGTCCCCCCAGGCCTCCACTCTGCAGCGCCCCCCTCCACCCGACCTGCATCTCCTGCAATTCCACCCCCACACGGACAGGTACACCCAGTGTCGCAGCGCCTTTGAGGCCCCCATGGATCCCCACGTGGTGCTGGGGGGATTCCCAACAGGGCCAGCATTCAGGTTTGTGGGGGCATGCGCTCTTTTGAATGTGTATGTGTGTGTGTGTGTGTGTGTGTGTGTGTGTGTGTGTGTGTGTGTGTGTTAGGACGGAGCGGAGCGGCAACTACGTGGCAAGGCGCAAGGCTCCTTACGCGTAGCTTCTGCAAACTGCTGTGCTGTTCTGCCCCAAGCGTTCGCCCGCGGCGGCTCAACTCCTCGGCGAGCACTGGGTCGCCTGCGCAATTACGAAGGCTGCCGCGGCCAGCGCACCCCACGGCGGCGCAGTCGCCCGCCGGCTTGACACAACACCCCGCTGACCCAACCGCCGCCAACCACCTCCCAACCGCCAGGAACTACTCGGCCGACGCCACGTCGTTTGTGGTGACGTACCCTGTCGACAGCGCCCCCGCCAACCGCCAGGCCGCGCTGGCCTGGGAGGCCAGGTTCATCGATCTGGCCAAGGGGCGGCTAACACAGATGGCGGAGAGGGCCAACTTGACCCTGGCCTTTAGCTCTGAGAGGTGCGCGGTGTACGGCGCGCGTGTGTGTGTGTGTGTGTGTGTGTGTGTGTGTGTGTGTGTGTGTGTGCTTGAGGCGGGGGACTCGGGTCGTGGGTTTGGGTGGTGGGGTCAGGGTTGGGGGGGAGACAGCAGGGGAGGCCACATGCGCTTGTATTTGCAGAATGTGTGGGTTGAACGCGGCAGACCCAACACCACCCCTCTCTCACACATATCAGCACCCCTCTTGCAGCAACATCGCCATACTGCCATCCATGCTGCCGCCCCTCCCGCAGGTCTGTGCAGGACGAGCTGGCCCGCGAGTCATACACTGACGCCTCCGTCGTCGCGGCATCATACGCCGTCATGCTCGGCTACGTCGCCCTCGCCCTCAGCTCCCTCCCGCCCGCGCGGCAGGCGCTGCAGCTGCTGGTGCTCTCCCGCGGCGCGCTCGGCCTGGGGGGCGTGCTCATCGTGCTCGCGAGCGTCGCGGGCGGCACGGGGCTCGCGTCGCTGTTTGGGGTGTGGAGCACGCTGATCAGCTTGGAGGTCATCCCGTTTTTGGTGCTGGCTGTGGGGGTGGACAACATGTTCGTGCTGGCGCACGCGCTGGCGCGGCAGGTACGCGCGCACGCGCGTGTGCGCGCGCGTGTGTGTGTGTGTGGGTGTGTGCGCGTGTAGAAGGCCAGGGTGGGGGCATGATACTTGACTTATCGGGGCCAAGGGCTTGATGTTGAGCCGGGGGGGGTGGGAGGTTTTGGACGATTGATCCTGATGATCCACGGAGGCATCAGGTGGGGCGCGGGGCTGCCCGGCAAGGGCGCCCCCCGAACGGTCCCGGGGTGTCTGAACTCGACGGCCGTGGCCCCTGCGACCATTGCGCCTGTCGCCGCGGCCCTGCGGCTGCAAACATCTGTCCCCCGCCTGCCACGTGTGCATGCAACAGCGGAGCCAGCCGTCCGGCCGCCTGAGAACGATGATCTTTCGGCAAACCCCTGACAGCTGACAATGCCCCAGCGGGTGCGCCTCACCCAACACCCCCTCACCCCCGCAGGACCCAAAGCTGCCGCTGCCCGTCCGCACCGGCCTCGCCCTCGGCGCCGCCGGCCCCTCCATCACGCTCGCCGCGTCCTGCGAGGTCCTGGCCTTTGGACTGGGCGCGCTGCTCACGCCAATGCCGGCAGTCCGCAACTTCTCGGTGTGCGCGGCGCTGGCGGTGCTGCTGGACTTTGTGCTGCAGGTGCGGGCCTGGGTGGCTAGGGATGAGGCGCGGGGGGGGGGGGGGGGGGTAGGCGGAATCAGATAGATGTGGGTGTTATCTCAGTGAGGCGTTTGAGGGTTAGATGAAGTACAGGAGGAGAGGGAGTTGTCAGGTCAAAAGCAGGGTGATTACAAGGTACAGAGGGCAGGGGAAGCGCAGCTGGGCTTGTTGGGATGCAGGACTCGCTTCACGCAGCAGATGCGTGGTTGTATTGTTTCGGGGCTACGTTCCTACTGAGTTTTCCACCCGCGTCGCCGGCCCCTTCGCGTTCAGCAACGCCTCGGGTGGCAGGGGCTCGCGCGATGCAGTGCGTTATCGTGCAGTTGTCAGGGGGCGTTTCTGTGGCGGTTTTCACGGGGCGTTTGTGTGGCGGCGAGCCTCATTACTGCGTGATGAGGACTTTGTAGCATGCGGTTGCTGCGAGCCCTGGCCGGCTGGGACGAGAGAGGCCTGGTCAGCCGGCCGGGGCCGCGCCGAGCAGGAGGCGCTGATCCCCATCTGCTGCGCGCACACACACACACACACACACACACACACACACACACACACACACACACACACACACATGTA
Source organism: Monoraphidium neglectum (assembly GCF_000611645.1). Lineage (NCBI taxonomy): Eukaryota > Viridiplantae > Chlorophyta > Chlorophyceae > Sphaeropleales > Selenastraceae > Monoraphidium > Monoraphidium neglectum. Next base: position 13,287 of record NW_014012523.1, read on the forward strand.
CACGCACGCTCACACATGCACACGCACGCTCACACACAGGCACACACACACGCGCGCGCACACACACACACACGCACACACACGCGCGCGCACACACACACACACTGACTCATGACACTCCTTGCACGCCCGGCCCGGTTATCCCTCTGCCCCGCAACACAATCCCCGAACCCCCCCCCCAGGTCACTGTGTTTGTGGCGCTGCTGGCCCTTGACACGCGCCGCATGGAGCAGCGGCGCCTCGACTGCTTCCCATGCGTCAGGGTGCCGTACCTGGTGCGCAATGCAGAGGGGCCACCTTATTGCAGAGGGCCGCCCTCCCCGGGCCCTCCCATGGGGGCCCCCGGCAGGCGTCCCTGGCGCCCGCGCGGCGCCCGGCGGGGTTTATGGACGGCCCTGGCGCGCGCCGCCATGGGGGCGGGGCCGGAAGCTAGGAAGCTCGCTGACCTAGGCTTGCGGGGGCCCTTGCTGCGGCGGCCCTTGCTTCCTCCATCATCGACCACTCAGCCCCAACACTCAAGATTTGGTAACCTGAATGCACCCCTGGCACCTCACACAGAGTTGCACAAGACCTTTTCTCTCACAGAACACCTCCTACAGACATTCCCCCACCACACACCCCACGACGCATCGCTAAAACCTGGAATCCGCAACCCCCCCCCAACAGGACGAGCGGGGCCACTGGGTGCATGATGCCCTCGAGAGCGACGCAGAAGATGACGCCGCAGCCCCACCCGCCGGCGGCGGATGGGCGGCCGCGTTCGGGGCCCCGCGGCCGGCCGCGTCGGCGGCCGGCCCGGGGGCGTACGAGTATCAGGAGGAAGAGAACGCATACTTTGCACCGCAGCCGCTGCTGGGCGGCGACCGCGGCGGCGGCGAGCACGCGAGCAACGGCGGCGACGGCGGCGGCGGCGCCGACGGCGGGCGCGCCCACGAGGCGGCGGCGCGGGGGCGCGGCAGGGGCTCGGGGAGGCCGGCAGCCCCTGCGGGGATTCACGGGGCGCTGCACGAGCGGCGGGCGTCGCTGGGGGGGCTCCTGCAGGTGTACACGGAGCGGGTGCACGCGCCGCTGCTGATGCGGCCGGCGGTGCAGGCGGTGGTGGCGGTGGTGTTTATCACAGGTGTGAGCTGCGTGTGTGTGTGTGTGTGTTGTGTGTGTGTGTGTGTGTATGTGTGTGTCTGTGTGTTTATGTGTGTGTCTGTGTGTGTGTGTGTGTGTGTACACGAACATGTGCGCGTGCGCTCGATTCTGATCGTCAGCACGGCTGTGGCCCTTGCAATGGTAGGTGTAGCTCTGTGCCTATGAGGTCGCCGCCGCTCGCCAGAGCGGCCCCCACTTGCACCTTGGCCCGACCCCTCTCCCTGACCTGCTTCCTTTGCACCTCCACATTCTCCCTTGCCGGCCCCCTACCCAGGCCTGTTCCTGGCGGCGGCTGCTGTGCCGCGGCTGCAGGTGGGGCTGGACCAGGCTGTGGCGCTGCCAAGGGACTCGTACCTGCAGGTGGGGGCGGGGTCGTGTGTGAGGGAGAGGGGGTATGTGTGTGTGCGCGCGCGTGTGTGTGTGTGTGATTGTGTGTGCGCATGTGTATATGTGTGTGTGTGTGTCTGTGTTTTGTGCGTGTGTGTGTGAGAGAGAGAGAGAGAGAGTGTGTGTGTGTATTGGAGTGGGTGGCTGTGTGTGTGTGTGTGTGTGTGTGTGTGTGTGTGTTTGAGAGAGAGAGAGAGAGAGAGAGAGTGTGTGTGTGTGTATGTTGGTGCACACAGGAAAGGCATAGCTGTCGCATGTGACACAGGAAACTCCGCGGCTTTGCGCGCCAGCCCCTTGACGGCCGGCGTCCCCCTCCCTCCAGCACCGTCTGACATGTGGCAGGAGACCCATGCCACCGCTTCTTCGTGCGCCTGCAGTCGGCCCCTGCCAATCGCCACCGCCCTTGACAGCCCCAATCCTCCCAATCCAACGGCAACATCATCCCTCGAAAAACCCCAAACCCTGCCCCCCCAGCGATACTTCCGAGACCTCTATTCCACCCTGCGCGTGGGGCCGCCCCTGTACCTGGTGGTGCGCGGCCTCAACCTCACGGCCGGGGCGGGGGACGCCGATAAGGTCTGCTCCATTGCCGGCTGCAGGAAGGACTCACTCCTGTCCAGGGTGAGGGGGTTTTGGGGGGCGGGGTCAGTTGGGATGAGGTGGGGGCGTGTGGGGC
>NW_014012523.1:15748-16969 GCF_000611645.1 Monoraphidium neglectum
AGGTGGGGGCGTGTGGGGCGTTCGCACGGTGGGGGCCGGGTCGGGTGGGGGTAGGGGTGGCGAGAGGGCCTGGTAACAAGAAATCATGCAGCCCAGCCACAATCCACGTGTTGCTCCATGGTGGCGCCCCTGCACGCGCCCCGCGGCCTTCCTGCCGCCGTCTGCGCTCGCCTCCTGGCCACGCCCTCATCAGCCGTCCCCTCCCGCCGCCGCGGCCGCTGCCTCTCCCCCTAACGGCACGCAAAATCCCACCCATCCGACACTCCAAAAGGTGTCTGAGGCGGCGCTGGCCCCAGATTCGTCCTTCATCGCGTCCCCCGCCGCCTCCTGGATCGACGACTTTTACTCCTGGCTCAACCCAGCCCTCCCAAAGTGCTGCCGCCGCCACCCGCCCGGCTCGCCCTTCGAGCCCGCGACCGGCGGGCCGCGCTGCCCGCCGCCGGATCAGGCGCCGTGCAGTGCCGACGCGAGGGTGTGCGGGGACTGCAGTGTTTGCTACTCGGAGCTGCCGGGCGGGCGCCCGCCGCTGGAGGGGGTTCAAGAGTACCTCCCTTGGTGAGCTCTGGGCGGTCTGGGTGCACTGTTCCAATGTATCAGTGTACAGGTATGCAATGGTGATCAGAATATATGGGCAAAGAAAATCGCCAGCAATTCTGGGATGGTTGGTAGGAGATGCGCGCAGGGGGGTGGGGGTGGGTTGGGGGCGTTGTTGCCGCGGCCCACACGGCCCCCGCAAAACCCAGCCTCCTACTCCCAGCGATGCATGGGACAAGCGCATCCCATACATGCATGCCTTCCCTCACCAAACGCCCCGCTCTTACGGAAACACGACGCGCCCCAGGTTCCTGCGCGCCGTGCCGAGCGAGGGCTGCGCCAAGGGCGGCGCGGGGGCCTACAACAACGCAATCCAGCCAGACCCCCAAGACCCCACAGGTTGGTTGACCAGGGCCAGCGGCGGCAGTCGCGCCGCACCCCGCCTAGAGTCTCCGACACCTCCGGTGGAGCGGCGGCCCTGCGGCCCCGTCCGCCCCGCACGCACCCCCCTTATTTTGGTGGGCCCCGCCACTGCGCCTGCGCCGCACGCGGCGCGCCCTGTCTTCTTCCTGCCTCGCCCACCTCGCTGCCAAACGACACGCACACAGGCCCTCGTTGAACCCCGCTCCCCATTCACTCCACACACACACACACACACACACACACGCGCGCGCACACACACACACA
>NW_014012522.1:0-16704 GCF_000611645.1 Monoraphidium neglectum
TCTATCTATCTGTGCCTGCTGACGTCAGCATCATATCAAAAGCGGCCGGCGACATCAGCCGGCCGACCCGGGTGCCGGCCGCGGGCGGCAGCTGCGCGAGCAGGGGCGCGGAGCCACATGCGGGCGCCGCGAGGAGGTCGCCACAGAATGCAGCCCATGGCTCGTGCGGCGCGGGGCAGGCCGCCAGCTCCTGGCATTGCACCGCGAATGCGCCGGCCTGGCCGTATGCCGTGCCGCCGCCCAGCAAGGAGCTGAAATAGTGGTTATTGGGCGCAAAGTGCGCCCACTGCTCCCGCAGACCCTGCTGCTGCTGCAGCAGCCGGCACTGCCACTGCGCCTGCAGCCGCTGCTGCTCCTCCTGAACACGCAGCCCGAGGGCCAGCGCCTCGGCCCTCTGGCGCTCCTGCATCACCCGCAGCTCCAGCGCCTGGCGGTGGTACAGCAGCTCTTGCTGCCGCGCTCGGTGCTGCTCCGCGTGCGCAGAGTGCATCGGATGCCGCTCATGTTGCTGCTGCTGCTGCTGCTGCTGCTGCTGCTGCTGCTGCTGCTGCTGGGCAGCAGCAGATTCGGGGCCAAATTCCGCGCTCGCCCATGGGATGCAGGCGGTGTCACAAGACTGCGCAGACCACGCCCGCTCGGGCGCGGTCCTTGTGCCGCAGCACTTTGACGTGCGGCCCGAGCCTCGCACTTTGGGCTGTGGCGAAGGGACGGGGCTGTGGGCGCAGCTCGGGCCGCGGCCAACGGCGCTGCGCTGGCCGAGGCTGGCGGCGCCCACCTTCCATGGGCTGCCAGGCGGCCTGCTGCGGCCATCCACGGGCGCGGTGACGACGGCGGCAGCGGCGGGCCGCCAGCTGAACCCGGCGGCGCTGGCATCACTGGAGGAGGCAGGGCCGGCCACGGTGCGTGGCGGCGCGGCTGCATCGCGCGTGGCCACGTCATGCGCGGCACTGCCGGCGCTGATGTGGCTGTGAAAGGCGAGTGTGGGCTGGTGGCATTGCTCGTCTAGCTCCCTGGTTGGCGACGCCGGTCGCAGCTGCTCCTCTGACTGTTGCTTTGACTGCTGCTGCTCGCGCTGCTGTTCGGTTGGCAGCTGCTGGGCAGGCGTGCGGTCCCCGCTCGCTCCGCTTGCAGCAGCAGCAGCCAATGCGGCTTGCGCGGCGGCCACCGCCGCTTGGGAGGCCTTGCCGCCCTTGGCTTTGCGCTTCTTGATGCCGCGGGCCAGCCGCCTCTTCTGTGGGGCAGGATTGGTTTGAGATGAGAGCGCGATTGGTTTGTATCCCTTGTGAGGTTTGGGCCAGGGTTCACAAACAGGGGCGAGGCGAGGGCGCAGCGGGCGGCACGGGGAAGGGGGGGGGTTTGCGCGCACACACCTTGCGCTTTCCGGGGCGCGCCGCGCCGGCTGCCGGCGCCGCGACCGGCTCTGCCGGCCCCGGGTTTCGGGGCTCCGGGGCCGGTGCGTCCTTGTGGGAGAGCAGCCAGTCGAGGGTGCAGCCGGCGTCTAGGTAGGCGTTGTTGAGGGGCTCGCCGCTGGACAGCTTGCGCTTGAGCGTTGCATTCCTGGGGAGGGGGCGTGGGGCAGGGCGGGAGTGCGCTCACAGGGGGAGCAGGGGGACCAGGGGGAACAGCAGGTGGGGATTGAAAGGAGGGCGCGTGTGATCTGCCTAGGGTTCAGGTGTGTCTGCGCAGCCGTGGCAGCGCAGCTGGGCCACTGAGAAGTGCGGCGCATCACGCGGGCCTTTTCTCGGGCCTTGCCACGGGCTGGAGATGGAGGCCGCATGGCAGCTGCAGCGGGAGTCTTGGGGTGCCCTTCCTCTCAGAGGCTGACGATGCCCGTGCCTCGCCTTTGCCCCTTGTCACTGCCCTCGCCTTGCACAAGCCAGCCCTCACCAATGGTTCTTGATGGCGTTGTCGGTGCGCCCGGGCAGCAGCTTTGCGATTGCTGGGGGTTAAGAAGCGTATGGTGGGTCTTTGGGCGTTGAGGGTGGGGAAGGGGGCCGGGAAGGGGGAGCGGGAAGGGGAAGGAGATCCGGAGGCCTAGGGGCGGCCACGCAATCAGTCCCCTTCACCAAGAAACCTGCAGCCCACGTTATCAATGAGCCCCGTGCCGCGGCCCTGCCTGCCGCGAGGTTGCAGCGCGCGCTTCGCGGGGCCCTGGCCGTGCCTGGGGACGTGCTCACCGGCCCACTTGTTGGTGAACACATCCTGGCCCTGCGAAAGCCACACATCCATTGGGGGTGACAGGGGAGGGGGGTTTCAGCGGACAGGGGCGCCACGGCTTGCCAGCCGCGTGCTCAACGACGCAAGGAAGCAGCCCTTTGGGATACTGAGGGTGACAGGCAGAGCAGGACGCGGCCCTGCGCCGCGTGCGCCGGGTGCAGGCGGTGGGAGAGGCACCTTCCCGGCGGGGAGGGCCCCGAGTGCATGTGGCCGTGGCGGCCACGCAGGCGCCCCACCTTGACGATCACAGCCTGCTCCCAGATCGAAAAGGGCTCCTTTCTCACGTCAGGGTGGAGCTGGTTGCAATACCTGAGGGAGAGCAGAGGGTTGGGGTGTGGGGCCGCGGATTCCTGCGTTCAGGCTTGGCACCCTGCCCGCGCGGGTCGCCCCGCGCAGAGGTGACGCAATGAGGGCCTGGCTGGGGGTTGGCCACCATGGTGCTGGTTCCAAGCGGCAGCATCAGAATGATGCTGAAATGGTCAGCGTTCTCAGCAGCAGAGTGAATGGGGATGTCGGCGGCGCCCAGCTGGTGGGCGCTGCCGGCACCCGTCAGCTTCGCTAGTGAGCGACACGGACACATGCCGCCATGTATCGACAAGTGCCCGTGGGGTCCTTAGCCTGCCATGGTGCGTATAACTCGTGAAGAAATTCATAAAACTTGCCTGAGTCGGCAGCTCTGCGGTAAAGGGCGGTCGGGTGTGTAGCGAGGAGTAAGGGTCGGGGTGTGGATCCGTGGCCAGGATGCAGTTGGAGTCTGAAAAGGTCGGTAATAGATAGGGCTTACCTTTGCGCTCCTTCCCGGAACAACTGCGCTTACAGCCGTCCAAGACTTGGTGCCCAAGCGCGAGGCCGCTTCAAGCAGCACGGCGTCCTCCTCCGCCAGCCATGACCCGCGTTTCTGAGGTACGTCTTCCATGTACAAGCGATATCCCTCCGGAATGGTCGAGCCACGGGGGTCGCAGCGTGGTGACCAGCAACTGAGCAACGAGCGAACGCTTTTAGAGCGCGTTACTTCGTGCAGCTTTGCACATTTACACAATTCAAGCATACACCATTGTGAAAAAGAGGCTTGGTGCTGGGCAAGGGCCTGGGCATTTCGTGACCAACATGTGGCACTGGGAATATCGATCTTCACAGCAACCCGCCTACAGGGTCAAAATAAGATGTTAGCGGTGGAGACTTCCTAATTCAAGGTGCATGCATCCCCAGGAAGGCCCTGTGGGTCACCAATGCAGCGAAGACGCGGGCAGGTCTGCTGCCCAGCTGCTGGCGTCAGCTGGATGCCCATTGACGACACCCCTGTTGGTCGAATGATCAAAGCTGGCAGCACACAGCGACGCACCCTCAGTAATGCAACGTTCACAGACACAAATGACGTCGGCGGAGGTTACAGTGCTGTGCATGGGCCTGTGTGCGGCATCGAAGCGAGTGCACACCAGCACTGGGGTGACCTGCGAGGGCACAGCGCGAAATCTCGCTGCCAGCCCCGCAACAAACCGCGAATGAAAACGCGAAAGAGGCCCACAAGGATGTGCGCGGCAGCAAACTCCGCCCCAACGGCGTGCAAATCCTTCATGGGCAGCCAATGTGGAGAATAGGTGGCACACAAGTGTTTTGAAAATCAGGTGGATCGCTAAGAAACAAGGTTGATGGCGGCGGCTGCGGAGCCCTGACACGGCACCCCGCAAAACAGCGCGTCCTCCCTCGTTGAATATAAGACCCTCCCCTCCCCTCGCTCTCAAAGCGGTAACGGGCGCGGCTGGCAGCTGGAATGGCAACAAGCCGCGCGGGGGGCGTGCGCGCCCGTGAGCCCCAGACGATGCGCAGCGGCGCCAGGACCTGGCTTGGGAGCCGGGGCCGCAGGGCTGCCGCGCTCGTCAGGCTCGGCTGGGCTGCGCCGCGCCCGCGCGTCCCTGAGGCATCCAGCGCATTGCGCGCCGTCTGGCAGGGGTTGGGTTCTCTAGAGGCAGGGAGGGAGGCGCAGATGGTATCGCGCTCCACGCCGCAGGGGCGTGAGCGTGGGCGTGCGAGGGGGCGTTGCCACGAGGCGGTCTCGGCGCAGCCGCGGGGCGAGGGGCCGGCCGCCGCAGGGAATGAGCCGCGGCCGTCCCCTTGTTAGTGATACACGGTACAGCGCGGGTCAGAACCCCACAAGCACGTTATAAATACCTGATCGAAGTGTCTGAAAAGCAATAAAAGCTCTGCAGGGTCGCGGAGCCGGCGCACATGCTGGCGCAACAAACTTTCGCAGCCCCGGCACGCAAGCGGTGAGGACCGGCGCGTGCCGTCCAGCAGGGCGGCACAAATGCTTCAGGAAACAGCACGGATGGGGGGGGCTTGCCTTAAAGGCAGACCACACGGCGGCTGACGGCTCCACACATGGCTGCGCCGCCGCGGCCGCCCCCGGCTGGGTGGCCAGGGGCGGCGCCTGCAGACGGCTGCGCGTGCGCCGAAAGGATGTGTGCGGGCGCCCTGCTCGCCGCAGCAAGCTCTGTCCTTGTCTGTGCTTAGGTCTGTTCTTGCGTGCCGTGCAGCCTGGCCGTCACTAGTGCGGGGCGGGCATTAAGCGTAGGCCTCAGGCCGCAGCACAGCGACGTATGGCAGGCAGCGGTACGTCTCGTCAAAATCCAGGCCGTAGCCCTGGGGAGAAGGCGGGGCGTGGGGAGGGGGGACTCTTGCGGCTGCCAGGACCGGCAGAGGAGCAGCCGCAACCCATGGGTCTGGAGCCCGGCCGTCGCACGGCCGACCAAAGCGCTTGCTCAGCCAGGCCGCGAGGCTGCATGAGGCACCCCCCTTGCCTCCTCTGCAACCTGCTAGCTGCCAGCCGACAGCCCCCTCCTAGGTCCCAGACCACCTCCTCGCCCCTGCCGGCCGCCACATCCCTGCCGAGGGCCCCCCACCCACCACAATGAACTTGTCGGGGATGTCAAAGCCAACATAGTCCGCCTCAAACTCCACCTGGCGGCGGCCCTGCGTTTGCAGGCGAGGGGCACCAGAGCGCCGCCCGCTCAGCCCGCCGGTACAGACTACCTGCCGGACAACAGGCGCGGCCGCCGCCGCCGCCCGCGGCTGCTGAGTGCGCAGGCGCCCCTGGCGTGAAATAGTTCTGGTCGGGCCCCGAGCGGAGCCCCGGGTTCTGCGCGGCCGGGGACGGCGCACCTTCTTGTCCAGCAGGGCGACGACCTTGACACTGTCGGCCCCGCAGGACGCCACCGCCCCCGCCAGCCTGCAGAGCGTGTTGCCGCTGTCAATAATATCCTCCACCAGCAGTACGTGGCGCCCCGCCCAACGGCTGTCGCTGCTGCTGCCGCACATGTCCACGCCAACCGCACCGTTGCTCACGCTGCTGCTGCCTGCGCGCGCGGGGTCGAGGGGCGCGCAATGCAGCCGTGCGTGAAGCCACGAACAGCTGCACTCAATCGCGTGCAGCTCAGCTCAGAGCCGCAGGGAGATGAAGACGGCTGCGCCTTGACAGAACATGGCCACAAGGCCGGGCAGGGGGCACTGGAATCGAGGGTGACTCACCGTATGACGAGGCGCGTATGAAGTCGATGCGCACGCTGGGCATGCCCTCCTCAGCGATGGCGCGCGTCAGGTCAGACATGAAGATGAAGGCGCCCTTGAGGACCTGCAGTGACAAGCGCATAGTGTTGATTCATGCAGTGGGCCGTGGGGTCGTTGCTCGCTGTTGCGGAGGGCCGCGCGTTGGGGCGCGTCGGATCAGGCACGACAACAGCGGCAAGGTTGCCCTTGGGGATTGCATTGCCGACGCTGGGTGGCCGCGGATGCCAGCTGACATGGGTGCCGGCTGGATCGCGCCGTAATTCCTGCTCACCCCCACAACAATGAGGTCCTTGCCCTGGTAGTCACGGCAGATGTCCCTGGGGGGGGGGGTTATTGCGGGGAACAGGATGGGGGCCAGAGGGGCGGAAGTCGGCTGGAAGGGCCGCAAAGCTGATCCCCTGTGCGCAATCCTCTCGTTCGCATGCGCGGTTGATAGCGGTTCATGGCTACTGGTCAGGGGCACCGACGAGTGTTCGCAAGGCGGGCTTTTTGCATGGGCGCGGTGGGGGGTGCACAGTGGGGCTCCCGCCGGCCCCGATGGCGGCGCCGCTCGCACCTGGCCAGTGTGCGCACACGGTCTGCGACCTGCCCCTGTGTGAAGAGTACCTCCTCAATATCATCTGGGATGTCCTGCTTCAACTGTTTGCGCGGTGCTACTGTTTGGAGAGGCCGATACGGGGCTGCGACGGCCCGGGCGGGAGTGCTGGCCCGAGGGCGGCCACCGCGAACATATGTGCGAACACAGCGAATATGGCGAAGCATCATGCTGGACGCTGAGAAGACCGGTGCGCGCGGACAACAACAGGGCCACGGGCTGCCGAAGTGAAGGGTGTCTACGTGTCTGGACCCCAGATATCAAATATGAATTGGATGTGCGATTCCCAATTACAAAGGGGGCTACATCAAAGCTGTGGAGCTGGTGTAGATCAGTCCGCGCTTCCACATGCAGTCAAGACTACCGTACCGTATGCCGGAGGTCGCAGTGTGTAATGCGAAGACGTCGATTCAAATAGTCACTGGCATGATCGTCTGATACAGCACCGCCACCTTCGATCTGTGCCGGTGCAGTCCACGAGTGGCAATGGGCACCCCTGCGGCGCTGTTGCGGCTTTCAAGGCACTCGATTAGCTCAATGATGGCTTTGGCCGCCAGTGGGGGTGGCCCCATCAGCGCTGCATCCCCGCTGCTGTCGGGTGCGGCAGTTGTTCATTCTGGTGGCGCGCCGACTGCAAGCTTGCGGCGCTTCTCCTCGTCGCCGCCGCCCGCGCCGCGAGGCAGACCAGCAGACGGCCTTCAAGAGGTCCCAACGCCGCTCCCGCCGGCAAACCAGGGGCCTTGGAAGCGCGTGAAGGACCCGTCCTCAGGCGGCACGTGCGTCCAGCAGTGTGCTTGAGCTTGCATGGGGTGGGGTGCCGCAGGCCTCGCATGGTGTACTATGTTACTGGGCATGTGCGTGGATCGAAAGTCGCTGCACCGCAAGAAACACCGTCTTCTCGCACAGCGCTTGGCCCCGTCCCACTGGGCCTGCAGCACCCGCCCCCCCCCCCCCCGCAAGCCCCGGCAGCCTGCCGCCTCCCACCTGTTCCGATGCGGCAGGTACTGGTGGAATGAGTCGACAAACGCTGTCACGCCTGTTGGGGCCCCGAAGCCGGACGCGTGGGTCGAAGTGCGGGCGCCCGGTGGCGGCGCCTACTTCTGGAACAAGCAGTCTGGTGTGCGCGGTGGCTTTTATGGCTTGTGCATGGTCAGCTGCAGCGGGGCCTGCAGTGCAAGGCGGCGCGGGCGTGCCGGTCAGCGCTTTCGTACATGCGAGAGTGTCACGGTGGGCCTCTTTGTGCAATGATCACTGGCATGTTCGGCGCGCGAGCTGCAGCTGTTGCAGCAATTCGCACTGCGCCCCCGCGGCCCCCGGCCCCCGCCCGTGCCGCAGGGACGACAACAGCGATCGGCGAGCCGCTCCCGGGCCCGGAGGGCCGCGTGCCGGCGACGCAGCAGTTTCAGCAGCAGATGCCGACGGGCCGGTCTGCCGTCTTCAACTTGGTGACGTACCCCTTGATGCTTGGCCTGGGGTTCGGCGCAATCTTTGGGGTGGTGCGGCTCCTGTTTTGAACGGCCGGCCGGCCTGCGTCGGGTGACAAGCGTGGCTGCTGCGAGTGCATGAAGCTTCTGGCCAAAATCAACTGCCTGGTGAGGTGGGCGAAATCGCCCTTGTACGCAGGGCCGAGCATCATGCTGATTTGTGAAACCCCCGTACAAGTTGTCATCCTTGTTATTGTTGTGTTGTCTCTACCGGTTTGCAGTGTGAGTCTTCTCATTGTACTTGAAGCGCGGTCACTGTGCAGCCTACGTCTCTTTTCTGAAGGTACTCCTCTGTCATCCTGAATGTTGGCCCGCTTGTTGGGATTCAGCGGGGCGGTCGTGGTGTTGGCCATGCAAATTGCAAAGCGAGCTGATGTTGACACCATTGTCGTTTCGGCAAAGCTCACAGCCGTCAAGCGCTTGCCTGGGGTCGGTGGCGCTGGCGCTGTTGTTGGCTGGTTGCGCCCTTGTGCCTGTGCTGCGGCTGCACACATTGCTCTGATGGTGTAGATGAAATGTTTGTAACCCTGCACATACCGTTCGTCTTGTTGAGTGGCATCGCCATGTTGATGAGTTGGTCCGCCTGCAAGTGGTAAAAGATTATGTCAAGCCGCGAGGGACGACAAGAGATGCCGGCACTGCCGGCAGGGCGGCCATGGCGGCCAAGGGCTGCACGAGCAGGGTGGATGCGAGCAGAGCTGCATGCAACAAACAAAGTGAGATGCTATTGACAGGCTCTCATCTGCATAGCTGCATGCCTCAGTACAGTAAGTGCATGGTGAGTTTCAAGTGCCAGTCGATAAGTTTGCGCAAGATCGCTTTTCCAGCGGCAAGCATACTCCCAGTTATGTTGGTGTTGTTTCATCACCATTTTCGTATACCTGACGGCGCGTTCTGCTCTCTCAGTACCGTACGTCCCACCCGCGGCCCCCCGTGTGCAGCATCAGCCTGGCCCAAGCAGCAGGTGCAGCAACTTGTGAGGGTTTGACGCCGTAGCACGGTCCTGAGGTGCAAAGGTTGCAGGGTGGGGCCAACAACACGAGCGGCACGACCCCACCGCGGCCTGGCGCTTCCGCTGCACCAGCCCGTTGCATGCTCAAGAGGGTGCATGGGGATGCTGTACAATGTTCCTGGCGCTGCTGCTCTGATATCGTGCGTATGCGCTGCCTCCGCAGGGCATACAGCTGAGCTTGGAGTGGTGCAGTGGCTATAGCGCCGCACAGCTGACTGCCGAGCAGCGCGAGCGCGACCATCCTCTGAGAAGCCGCTACAGGACCAGCCGCAGCGGCGTAGCCGACCGCAGCAGCAGCAGCAGCAGCAGCAGCAACAGCAGCAGCAGCAGCAGCAGCAGGCGCCATGACGACGGCGCACAGGCCCACGTGGGCCCCCGCGCGCGGCGGTGAAGAGCAGGGCGGCCTGCGCATATTTGTTGCATCCAGGGCGCGCTCGGCGAAGGACCAGCCAGCGCAGCTCACCATGAAGTTCAGGTAAGACGCTTATCACAGAATTCAAGGCGGATACGTGCTCAGCTCGGCTCTGCTTTTTCTGAAGGCCCTGTCTTCGTGGCATGGCTGCGTCGTGTGGGCGCGGCGGCATGGCGACCCCTCGCGGCAGCGTCGCGGCGACTCGCGCGAGCACGATGCACCGCGCCGGCTGACGCTTTGCCCGCCTGCGCCACGCAGGGGCCAGGGTCAGGCGGGCGCAGCTGATCTGGAGGGGAAGGACCTGAAGGTGATCTTCACAGGCAGCCTTGCACCTGGTTGATGCTCAAGTCTAGTTGCCGTCGCCCTTGCTGGCATCAGTCGGCCCCCAAACCCAGCGCTTGGACTCAGCACCTGTTGCCTGGGGCTCTGCAAGCTCCTTGCGGGCCTCCGCTGCCCAAGGGGTTTGAGGGAGCATCAAGTGCAGCAGCAGTTTGGAGCACGCTTGCAGGCGTGCAAGGGGTTAGTGCGTATTTCGTTGTGGGTTTGTTGTTGCCTCCCCGCCCTGCTGCCCACACTACTCATTCGCCCTCGTCACCAGCCGCTCGCTGTTGTGCACCCGTCAACCTCGCCAGGCCGAGCTTGAGGCTAAGGAGCGGGAGCACATCCGCAAGACCAAGGGCGTCAATTTTGAGGGTGGGAGGGGCGCCACGCTGCCATGGGACTTGAGTGGCAGCTGACTGCGGAGGAAGGGCGGGAGAGGATGCCCGGAGCTCCTCGGCCGGTGGGGCGGGCGCGCGGCAGGAGGCAAGAAGCAGGGGCGTGTTGGCTTGCCAGCTGTCACCGCCTTTGCACCTGCCGCATGCGCGGGCGCTTGCGCACCACATGCACGCAGACATGTGCACACACGCACACACATACACTCAACACATGCACGCGCACGCACACCAGCTTAAAACCTCGTTCTTGTTTCTCTCCTCCACTTTCAGAGGTGCGCAAGCAGGACCTGGAGCTGCTTGAGGCGGCCAGCGGCCCCGACGACGCCGGCGGCGGCGGCGGGGCTCGCACCCTCGTCCCGCGCGCGCAGGACGCGGACGATGCAGATGCGGACGACGGCGACGACAGCAGCAGCAGCGATGACGACGACGACGACGAGGTGCGGCACACTTTCCTTCTTGCCACCTGCACTTGAACGTGCTAACACCCCATTTTGCGACCCGATGCAAACACCGCCCCACTCAAGGGTACACAACACCCCGCCGCCTGGTCTCCCCCCTCATAACCTGCCCGCCATCCCTGACTTTCACCGTCCCACCTCTTGACATCCACCACGCCGCCCCTGCACCCTCATTCCCGCCTCTGACATTCACCACCCTGCCTGTTCATCCCGACCCCCCGCACCAGGATGACGAGGCCGAGCTGATGGCAGAGCTGGAGCGCATCCGCGCAGAGCGCGCCGCAGAGGTGTGCGCCGCGCGCAAGGGGCGCGCACAGACCGCAGCGTCCAGCGAGCCGCTGCATCTGCCGACCGCCAGGAGCGCGGAGACCCTGTGAACGCGCAGGCGTTCCATGGGAGGGTGGGGCGGAACCCGTTTCGTCGCGATCTTAACATACCCTCTAACGCCCCCAACTCGCAGGCCGAGCGGCGCGCGGCGGAGGAGGAGGCGCGGCGCGAGAAGGAGAAGGAGGAGGCGCTTCGCACCGGCAACCCGCTGCTGGCGATGGCGGGCGGCGCGGGCGGCGCCGGCGGGAGCGTGGACTTTGGGGTCAAGCGCAGGTGCGCGCGGGCAAGCCCGCAGTGGGGTGCAGGGTGGGGTTTGTTACTGGCACGGTGTTTTGCAGTGTGGAGGATGCGTCGCGTGTTGTCTTGACCACCCTTGGCGCAGACCGCTGTTCAAGCAACGCACTTGCCTGGAGGAATTGGCTTGGTGACCCAGCGTCCCGCTCCTTGGCGGCCCAGGTGGGACGAGGATGTCGTTTTCAAGAACACGACGCGCGGCGAGGTCAAGGTGGGCGCGTGAGGGTCGAGAGTTTGGAAGGCACCTGTACAACACTGGATGGGGGTAGGCGGGACGGCGCGGAAGGCGACCCACCCCCAGCCTGGGGCGCCGCGACCGCAGGTGCCCGTTCGGGTTACAGGGGCTCCCACGTTCGCATCTACCGCAACACCTTCCTCCCGCCTCCAACATCCCTAAAATCATGCTGAACGCACCGTGTCTCTAGGCCCCGCGACGCTTCATCAACGACACCGTCAGATCTGACTTTCACAAGAGGTGGGTCGTCGGTGGCTGCAAAGATACCACTGCTGATCCGTGTGCGACTGGCGTTCCTTCAATTCCTGTGCTGACACGCCATTCTTGCATGTCCTTGTAGGTTTCTTGATCGCTACGTGAAGTGAAGCAAGCATCACCGTCGTATGCCCAAGCTGCCGTTGCGGAGGGCCATCACCATTGCAGCGGAGGGGCAGCTGACCCAATGCTAGTGCTGAGCCACATGCACTCACGTGGGCGCTTACACGCTCGTGCTGTAACCTGCGTTCTGTCTCATGAAGTTGAGGTGTGGAGGCAGCAGAATATTCATCCACACTTCTTGCATTGGAGCAGCTGCACATGCTGGGCGTATTTGCCACAGCATTGTCAGTTTGAGTGAGGCGACATCTCCTTCAAAATGCTACTCCAGGGACAATGAGATAGCAAGAAGAAGGCAAAAACGTTGAAGAAACGAATACATATACAATTGATGCATCATACGACCCTATGTACCATCATTGGCGAGCCCGCGGACGTGCGCATCTCCTGGCGGGCGCCATAGGGGGCCTCTTGGCCCGCACATACAAGGAAAAATGCATTCAAAGACATCATTGAGATGCTTGCTCACGGCCCTCGTCTGCGTAGGTCCGCAATCGCTCGTCACGTACGGTTTTCAGTAGCCGTCCGCAGCCGCGATGAAACCATCGGGCCGGGAACGCTTGGGGTATTGAAGTTTGTCGAACTGATTCAAAGAAGTTTTTGAGGTCCCATGTCAAGGTGCAGCGGCCAGCGCCATGGTTGTTGGCATAGTGTGATGCACGCTGCTGATGCCGCACACCGTTGCAACCTCGGCCCTGGATGTGCAGGCGTGCCGGCGTGGGCGTCCCGCACGCTTCAACCGTATGATCGCAGCACGATCTGCAGCGGCGGCCTGCTGATCAACGGCTTTTTCGACAAGGGCCACCTTGACAAGCTGCAGAACGCGTTTGTGATGTCTCTGCTCTCCAGGTCGGCCTGCGCACACACACATGAGGATGTGTTCCATGGACTGCTTTCTGGGTGCCTTGATCCATACTAATTGTGATCAGCAGGATCTAATTCGCCCCCCTGCACAAGTTTCGTTCCCCTTTTGACGGCCCACTGACCCTCTCTCCACGGTGCCCACGCTCCCCCCCCCCACCGCCCCCCCAGCGACACCTACCCGGCCACCATCCTGCCCGGCCAGACAAACGCCAAGTACAACACCCTCCGATACGAGTCCGCCGTCCGCACGCGCTGGGAGGCCCTCGGCGCGCGCGGCGTCGCTTTTGTGGACGACCACGAGGACCACCTCGAGGCCCACGCAGTGGTGGTCGCGACCCCGACAGACGTCTTCATCGCGTTCAGGGGCACGTCCACGACGGAGGGGTGGAGCTCCAACGTGAAGGTCCGGCCCGCGAAAATCACGGCCGGGCGCGACGGCCGCGGGCCGGTGCTGCAGGTTCACGGTGGCTTCATGAGGTCCTTCGCGGCGATCTACGCTGACGTGGCGCTGGCCGTCGCCAGGGCGTTGGACGAGGTCGTGGACGCGCCGTCCGAGGCGCGCGTGTTCATATCTGGCCACTCCATGGGCGGCGCGCATGCGATGCTGGCGGCGTTGGCGCTTGCAGACAATGGCGCACGCATCGGCGGTGTGTGGACGTTTTCTGCGCCCAAGACTGGAAACGACGCGTTCGTGCAGGAGGTACGTGTGTCAAAGCAGCATTCCAGCTGGGCGGCAAGGGGCAAGGCGTGTATTCTCTGAATTCTGCTTGCCCTTACTGAATGCACCATGATAAGCATCTGAATTGCTCACCACAGCACCGCTTCATGAAAGGAACATCCAGCAGTCCGTCAACGTACTGTGCACTACTGCGCACTGGAAAAGCCCACAACCTCAGCCCACGTGAATGGCGTGCTTGCTGCACATCCCCCGCAGTACATGCGCCGGTTTGGGAGCGTGACCTTCCGTTGGATCAACGGCCTGGACATAGTGCCCACCCTGCCGCCAGACATCCCGCGTGTTGAGTCGTACCGGCAGCTGCCTGCCAACACCACTCTGTGGCGGACCATCGGCGGCCAGTGTGTCAAGGCGACTGGGGAGCTGCTGCTCGGCTGCCCGCCAGGCTATGGCCGATCCAAGGAGAAAGAAACGCCAAAGGGGCGGAAGGGCAGCAAGCAGCCACTCAAGGAGCAGGAGCAGGAGCGGCTGCAAAGGGAACGCCTCAGACAGCAGCAGGAAGTCGAGGAAAGGCAAAAGAGGGAGCAGGCGGAGCAGCAGCAGCAGCAGCAGCAGCAGCAGCAGCAGCAGCAGCAGCAGCAGCAGCAGCAGCAGCAGCAGCAGCAGCAGCAGCAGCAGCAGGAGGGCCAAAACCCTGGCGGGCAGGCGGCATCCAGCGCCGCCAAGTACAAGAAAGCCAAGCCTAAGAAGCAAACGTGGAAGCCGCGGGAGGAGCGCTGCACCTACACCATTGCAGACCACCGGCTGTACAAGGCGCTTGCAGCGCTGGGCGGCTGCGTGTCCAAGCAGGCGGAGGCTGCGAATAACGCGTGCTCCGTTGCAGTGGTTAGGGCAATCTTGCCAAAGAGCAAGGCATAGTTGCGCATGTATCAAACGCTCTCAGGAAACATCTGCTTGGTGATCTGTGCAGGGCTGCACTGTTTGCTAGGCCTCGTTCTTGCAGGGCTTCATGCTTGCATTCGAAAGCTGATACCTCCAAAAATGCATTTTGCCCATAGATCAACGCACATGCGGCACATCGCTTTAATCAGGTGCCACAACGAAGGGGCGCACCTGTCGCGCCCTGCACATTGCCATGAGACTGTTTGCGTGCTGGTCCAGCGTAGGCATGCGCAATCCAGGTGCATGCGCATCTGAAAGGCCACTTCACGAGCAGGACGGAGATCCTGCCTGGCCCATGTTGATTGATCAGATGTGCACATTCCAGCTGATTGATATTGCGTTGTCCTGCGACCTTGCAGTGTGGCGCCTAGGGACATGCACCTGCACCAACAGCCTGCCTTCCATTTACTTGGTACACAAACATGAAGCTCATGTGGCTTGAATGTGGCGCGCCGCGCACGTGCCGACCTGGATATCTTGGGTTCCATTCCGGCATCTGCCACCTACATTACCTCCCTGTTCCCCCTGAATCCTGAGGTAAACTGTATCGAGATTACTGTACAGCACGCAACTCAGCTGACATTGATAAAGCTCAGGGGGACGGTCAGGCTGCCTGGCAGGAGTCAAACTAAGTGAAACTGAGACAGTGTAGTCGAGCTGCTGTCGTCATGCTCTGCGTGCTGTGCTGCTTGCTGTTTCGTACTGCTCTGTTTGCTGCTTTAGACGAGTGCGGTTCTAAAACAGTACCCAAACCTCGAGTCAACGTGCAACATACGGTGACGAATCAAATCACCTTTCCCACAACTCGGCATCGACCGATCTGCTGAGATCGCAATAGCATGCATTTAGCTGACCTGGGCCTCGCTAAATGGCAGCATCAGCATCATCCAAAACCACACAGTGTGCTCACAGATGCGCCCCGCCTCTTGGCGTGCATCCACAAACCTTCGGCTGCGGCGGCGTGCGACGTGCATGTTGTGGAGGATCCTGCTACGGGCCACGCAACGGGCTGGATTTTGGCAGAGGACAGTCATGCAGGACCTCGATTTGGCTTGGTGGCTGTGGCGGAGCCCGAGGAGGCGGTGAGCTGCGCAGAAAGCGCTGCTCGGGGCGATGCCCCTTCTGCCGTCTTGGTGGCTCCGCCATGTCGTTGTCGCCTGGCACGCCCCCCCACACGGCCCCGCGGAGCGGCCTCATGAGCCTGGAGAGTTGGGTTGGCCACCACCCCTGCGCCACGTGCGCATGCATCGCAGGGCCGCAGGGCAAGTTGGCGGGCGCTCGAGGCCGTGTGTTCGTTGGAACTTGATGCGTTAAGATTCTTCAGCCTGCCAAAGGTCAGCGAATGGACAACAAAAGCAAATTGCAAACAGATTAAACAGCATCAGCACTCCTGTGTCATGTTGGCCCGCAGCAAGCGCACGTGCACCTCTACTGGTGGTGCAAACCTTTAAACGCTCAAACGTACAGGTCACAGATGAGGTGGCCACAGCCCTCCTGCCAGCCCGTGGCTACTCGCGGATGTACCACAACCCATGCACCCAGTTCGTGCTGCGACGACCGCTAGGGGCAGCCGTGCTGGAGCGCTGGCGCGAGGACGCCGGCCGGCTGCGGGCGCGGGGGTTTGCTCTGTCGCGGCTGAGGCACGCGGACGCAGAGCTGGTGGACTCCCTGTGGTGAGCAGCCGGCGGCGCCAGCCATGTTTCCACTGCATCACGGCATCCTTCATGCCCAGCACCCAGGCTGCCCGTCGCAGCCAGCGCAGCTGGTGGGAAGCAAGGCAGCCGGGTCTCCGCTGCGGTGCCATGTCCGCAGTCCGTCTGGCCCTGAACTCGCGTGGCTTGGCCGTCCAGCAAGCACCGTGGGCGCCACCAGGCCCAGGCGCTCAGCGACCTTGCAAATATGTACTCACGCGATGGCACACTCGGCGGGTGCTCAGGCCGTACCGCAGCCCCTCCAGCTTGGCGTTCATCCAGAACGCGGTCATCGCCGGCGGCCTCTGCACCAGCTGCGTGCGAGAGGGCGGGGAGGAGGACGGGCGGCCGGTGGCTTGGGTGGTCGAGTATCCAGATGGCAGGTGGGCGTTAGGGCAGTGAGTGTTTGTGATGGGCCGCAGAGGTTCTGCACAGGGTACTCTTGGGGATTGGCCCACCAAGCCCCCTGCTTGGCTATTTCTTTCTGCCTTGGTAAACGGGGCGGTCGAACCACCCGCGCTTTTGCAAGTCGCTCTTCGCTAGGCCCTGCCACCCCCTCCGCTTCCCACCCAAACCCCACGACCTCACCCACAACCACGGCCCCCCCTCGGATGGCGCAGCTTCGGCATGCTGACCACCCTCGAGCCCCACCGGCGGCAGGGGCTGGCCCGGCTGGCGCTCGTGGCCCTGGTGCAGCAGCTGGTGGAGGGGGGCCGCCTGGCGCGGCACCCGCTCTTCTGCTATGTGGTCGAGGACAACGCCCCCTCGCTGTCTCTGCTGCGCTCCCTGGGCTTCGAGGAGGCCGGCGTGTTCACGTGGCAGGCGTGGCGGCGGGGCGGGGG
>NW_014012521.1:0-6427 GCF_000611645.1 Monoraphidium neglectum
GCTGTCGTCCGCGCAGCCCGTCATGCGGCCGTCCGGCAGTCGGCAGGGCGGGGTGCCGTGGTAGATTGAGGCGGACCGCAGGTACAGGTGGCTGGTGTGCTGCACGCGCAGCAGGACGCCGCAGTCCCACAGAGCAAACCACGCCTCGGGGAGCCGACCCTCGGCCGCCGACGGCCCCTCGGGCGCCGGCGGCTCCGCAGCCAGCGCGGGGCCCGTCGGGCCAGGCGCGGGTGCGGGGAGTGGCAGCGGCGGTGCCAGACACCAGGCGGCAGCCTCCGCCGCCGCCGCCGCCGCGATGTCCTCTTCGTCGCCGGCGGGCAAGGTAGCAACTTCAAGCTCGCTGCGGGTATTGCTGCGGCCTCCCTCGGCCCCGTCCACGCCGCTGCCGCCGCTGCTGCTACCACCGCCACCGCTGCTGCTGCCGCCGCTGCGACCGGCCCCACCAATGCCGCCGCTACCGCTACCGCTTCCGCCGCCGCCGCCGCTGCCGCTGCCGCTGCAGCTACCGCCGCCGCTGCCGCCGCCAGCGGTGCCATCTGAGCCGGCCCTGGCTCCGAACGCAAGCCACACGATAAAGCTGCCCAGCAGGTCCCGCCTGTCCAGGTGCACGCTCACCGCCGCGTTCCCAGTGCCGTGCACCTGCTGCAGCGGCAGCCCGCCCCCCAGCGTCGCCCCGCCCACCCCCGGCCGCGCCGCGACTGCCGCCAGGTACGCCGCGGTGACGTCACCCAGCGTCGCCCGCATGGAGCGGTACAGCAGCGTCACCAGCCGCCGGGCGTCGTCCCGCCACGCGGCGACGAGCGCAGGGGGCAGCTTTGACCGAGAATACCAGCTGACGCGGCCAGGGGTGGGGCCACTGCTGGCGTGGCGCAGGCCGTCGGACCACATCGTGCACGCGCCGCCCCGCGAGGCCGCGCCCTTGCGCGATGCGTCCGTGAACGGCGCGGCGCCGTCCACGCGGCGCGCCAGGGACTCTAGCGCGGCGGACAGCGAGCTCGGCCGCAGCGGCAGCGCTGCGCCAGAAGGGGTCGGCGCGACAGAGAACCACTCTGGGCGCAGCGTCGCTGCCCGATGTGCGCGACGCACGTGGCGGGCGGGCGGTGGGGGCGCAGCCGGCCCGTCCAGATTTGCGACGGCGGCCGCGGCGGCTGCCTTTGCTGCGCGCTTTGGTTTGCCGGTACTGCCCTGGGGGGGCCCTGAAAGGGAAGACGCAGCCGTCGCAGTGTCGGCCGTGAGCGGGGCAGATGCTGGCGCAGCAGCTGCCGCCTGGTCAGACACAGCAGTTGTCCCAGCTGCAGCGAGCGCCGCCGAGGCGCCTGGCGTGCGCATCGCGCCGCCGCCTTTGGAGGCGTCGGCTGCCGACGGCTTGCACCCGCAGTCCTGAGGCGTGCCAGGCGCCGCAACAGCCGCCGATATCGGCGCCGCCGCAGTACCGCAGCCCGCGCCCAGGTGGTCGCGCCAGCGTTGCTGCGCGACAGTTTCATGAGTGTGCAGAGACACAACAGCAGAAGCACGGGTGGCAAGTAAGAAAGCATTGCGTTTTATTACGCTTGACTTGCTGTATATCACGAGGGACTTGCTGCAATTTGGCTGCCAACTAGGTGTGGGCCCGGGCCTGCATTCTTCATACATAACCAACCTTGGCAGCCGACGCGGGCCCGTCGCCGCAGCTGCCCCTATCGCCGGCCGTCAGCGCCAGGCTTAGCCGCCGCGCCCGGGCGGCCGCGGGCGTACCACGCGTTTGCGGCAGTACGCGGCGGCCGCGGAGCGCTGAGGTGTGCACCTTGGCGTCTGTTGAGTGTTTGTGCCGCCCCTGGTGCGACACGAGCAGCTGCCGACGATGACGGGTGGCGATGCGGGGCGGAAGGCCATGGCGATGTGATGGCTCTGCAGCCTCCTGAAAGCGCTCCCTTCCCTGCTCCCACTCATCGACTGACGAATGATGGGACTGCCCACAACCAATCAAGCACACAGTCACACGCATCAGGAATGAGAATCCACGCAAACATCCACGCACGTACGCACGCACGCACACACGTGCACACACACACACACGTGCACACACACACACACACACACACACACACACACACACACACACACACACACACACACACACACGCGCGCGCGCGCGCGCGAGCGCTCACGTTGCCCCCATGGTCGTCCGACACTGGCATTTGCTTCGCGGCGCGCCTGCCAAGATGCTGACAGGGCCAGTAGTACTGCAGCGGGTTGCTGCCCTCTATGCGCCGGTGGCCGCGGTTGTACCGCCTGCGAATGAGACGCAGGCGCAGGGGGATGCAGGTGATGAGGCGTTGGTGGCAGCAGTGAGTGCTGCGCGACCCGAGCGCCTCGACAAGCTGCGCTCGTGCCTGTGCCCCATCCAGTCCGGCCATGACAAAGGTGCGTGCATTCCGTTTGTATCAGAACAGCCCAGCGCAGCTTTATACACCAGACGCACAAGCCAGCAGAGGCTGTGGCGGCTATGATGCTCTTACGCCGCCATACTGAATGATACTTACGACCAGAAACTCCCCATTAATAAGCCTGTCCCCTGTTCACAGGCACGCACGCGCACGCACTGGCATGTGCGCGCAACGCAGGCTCTGATAAAACTCACGTGGACCAGGCTTGGTGCTGGTCTGCACTCACATTGCCCCGCTCCATCCAGAGGGCAGCTCCCGCACTCCCCTCCACCCAATCGGCATCCTGATCCCCCTTGTAGCAACACCCAACATCATCAATCCCACCCTCCTCGTCCGCATCCTCCCCTGCCACTGCCTCTGCCTCCTCTGCTACTGCCTCTTCGGCTTCTGCGGCAGGGTTCGCGCCCCTGCACCCAGCTCCTGGCCCCGCCGCCACCGCGGCTTTGATGCTGCCGCGCGTGCGCTGTGCAGCTGCTGCCGTGCCTAGGCCAGGCAGGCGGACGCCGGCCGCTGCGAGCGGCGCGCGAGCTGCCGGAGGGGGCGAGGAAGGAAGACAAATGTTGTCTGCAGCCCCAGGCCTGGAGCCACAGGGGCCGGCCAACCCGGCGACGGCCGCGGTCGCAGTCGGCGCTGCGACTGTGGCCGCACGAGTGCTTGCGCTGCTGCGCGTGGTCCGGCTGGTGGTGGGTGGCGCCGCGCCCAGATGCACACCAGCAGGGCCGCCGCTGCGGCCCGCACCACGGCCTTCCAGTACCGCCGCCCCCACCGCGGCTGCAGCCGCGCCTGCGTCGCTCGCAACCAGCGTGTGCGGTTCCTTTTGGACTGCGCAGTCCTGCCGCGGCCGCAGTCGCCGCTCCCAGGCCGCACGCCCTGCAGCTGTGCATGGTGGCTGCTGCTGCTGCTGCTGCTGCTGCTGCTGCTGCTGCTGCTGCTGCTGCTGCTGCTGCTGCTGCTGCTGCTGCTGCTGCCGCTGCTTCGTGCCCTGTTCATTCCCCTGCACCTGCTCTTTTTCCTTGAGCCTCTGCCGCCGATGGTGACGCAGCCTGTATGGACAGGACCTCTGAGGTAACCCCTCAACCACCTCCCCCGGCTTCAAGCCGACCCACAGTTGCTGCGCCTCCCACCACTGCCGCTTGCAGCTGCCCCGACCGTGCTCTGGCGCCAAGGTTGTCGCTGCTTGCCGCTGCGGTGCCTGCAGTGCGCCTTCCTGCTCGCATCCAGCAGGCGCTGCCACCTGGGCCTCTGGGGTTGCTCGCTGCTGCTGCTGCTGCTGCTGCTGCTGCTGCTGCTGCTGCTGCTGCTGCTGCTGCTGCTGCTGCTGCTGCTGCTGCTGCTGCTGCTGCTGCTGCTGCTGCTGCTGCTGCCGATGCTGCTGCAGCAGCTGCTGAAGCAAACAGTGCCAGGTCCCCTGCGACCCCTGCATTGGCAGCCGCCCCCCTGCTGCATGGTCCTCTGCTCCAGCAAGAACCTCTGAAACTGGCACAGCAGGGAGAGCTGCGGCAGCCAGCAATGGCGTCCCCGCCCCCTCACGTCGCGCCTCGGATGTTGGCACACTCGCAGCGGCCCCCTGCCCTTCGTCACAATGGTCGCCTTGTTCTGAGGCCCCACAGTCCGCGGCCGCCTCTGCCTCTGCCTCTGCCCCTGCCCCTGCCTCTCCCCCTGCCGCTGCCCCTGCCGCTGCCCCTGCGTCGCGACGCGTCTCGCGCTGCACCCACCGCACACGCCGCGCCTCGCTCTGCCGCTGCCGCCGCTCCCGAGGATCCTCCTCCCCCTGCTCCCCCTCCCAGTCCTCTTCTTCCCTCTCTCGTCGCCCGCGCCGCCGACTGGCCCCAGTCCCGCCCGCAGGCCTTCGCGGCCCCCGCTTCGCCTCGGCCCCAGCCTCCCCGCCGCCTCCGCCTTCCTCATCCGAGGAAGCCTCGCACGCGGCCTCGGCCTCCCCTGCCGCCGCCGCCGCCGCCGCCGCCGCCGCCGCCGCCGCCGCCGCGCGTGGCCCCAGCCCCTCCCAAACGCCACGCGCGCGCGCCTCGTGCGCGGCCGTGAGGTCCAGCTGCCGCTGGTCCAGCATCATCTGTGGCCAGAACTGGGCCTCCACGTGAGAGAAGCGCAGCTGCTCGTACCTGGTGCAGTCCTCGGGGATAGCCACCACCAGCAGCGGCCTGGCTACCCCCTTGATTGATAGCGCCTCGAGCGGCTGCGGCACCGGCGGCAAGGCCCTCACGCGAAGACTCTCGCTGCCGCCGCTGAAGCCGCCAAAGCCAGCCTGCTGGTTGTCCAAGCACCCTGCTCGCTGCCACTGCTGCTGCTGCTGCTGCTGCTGCTGCTGCTGCTGCTGCTGCTGCTGCTGCTGCTGCTGCTGCTGCAACCCTCCCTTAGCAGCCTGCTCGAGCACCTGCTGCCGTTCCTGGCGCTCGAGCGATGCAGGGACCTGCTCCTCCACCGCCCTGAAAAACTCGCGCACGCCGTCCCTTGACACCTGTCCCGCCTTTGGCACCGAGCCTGCAGACCCTCCGGCAACCCCCTGAGCAGCTCCGGCGGCGGGACACGGCGCAGCTGCAGAGCGCCCAGCTCGCGCCGCAACGCTGCCGTGCTGCTGCGCCTCGGTGCCGGCCATGGGTTGATCGAGGTCAAGTCCAGTGATCTGGCGGCTGACAGCCAGGATTTCAAAGTCCTCCAGCCCTCTCGGGAGGGCTCCGATCAGCGCCAGGAGATGCCGCCCCAGCTCGCTGGTGGGCGGTATCGACACCTGGATCACATGGTGCTCCGCCAGCGGCTGCGGCGA
The DNA here is from genome assembly GCF_000611645.1 of Monoraphidium neglectum. Classification (NCBI taxonomy): domain Eukaryota; kingdom Viridiplantae; phylum Chlorophyta; class Chlorophyceae; order Sphaeropleales; family Selenastraceae; genus Monoraphidium; species Monoraphidium neglectum. Next base: position 5,206 of record NW_014012521.1, read on the forward strand.
GGCAGCATTCCCACTGCCCCTGCCACTGCCTGCGCCGCCGCCTCTGCCGGGCCCCCTGCCGCCTGTGCCGCCCGGCGCCCGACCACGGCTGCTGATGAAAGCGCTCTCTTTGCCGCTGCCATGCACCAGCGTCGGCGCCGGGTTGCGCAGCCGGGCGATCAGGGAGTGGTATGCCGCAAGCGAAGCTGCTGAGAAGCCGCTGACAATCTCGAAACACCCTGCATTGCCTGGCGGGCGCATGACCTGGGAGCGGTGTTCGTGAAGGAAGGGCGTAGTGGGGATTGAGTTATAAGAGGTGTGATCAGGGGATGGGGCGAAAGGGGATGAGTGCTGCACGGAGTGCTGGGCAAGCCCATTTGTTGGGCGCGCAGTCCTGTAAACTGCGGGTGAGTCCAGCTGCTGCGCGGTGCGCATCTGTGCCAGCAGCATGGCAAGAAGCTGCATGGCGGGCTCAGGCCGCAGCTGGCGCGTTTCAGCGAGTTTCTTGCGCCCACCTTTCGTGTCGCTCCAGCCAGCAGCTCCCCGCTGGCTTCGCTCCAAGCGCTGTTGTCAACCGCTGCCGCCTGTTGAGCGCCCGTCCCATCCGCGTCAAGCCCAACATCAAGGCCACCACCTGGCTGCGACCACGCCTGCTGCTGCCATCCAGCTTGCCCACCGTCGAGCAGCTGCCGGCGCTGCTTGTCACTTGGCCAACAGCTCACGTCAACCGCGCCCGCTGTTGATGCACCGAGCCCGCCCTGCGCATCCGAGGAATGCTGCTGCTGCTGCTGCTGCTGCTGCTGCTGCTGCTGCTGCTGCTGCTGCTGCTGCTGCTGCTGCTGCTGCTGCTGCTGCTGCTGGGGTAAAAGTTTCAGTAGCGATGGAGTTGTCGCCAAGCCGCCAGGTTCGCTCACAAATGCGCCCAATGCTGCGTGTGCATCAACCGCCGCCCCGCCGCCTGCCGCCACTTGCCGGCGCAGAAACGCCAGCTCTGCGCGTAGCGCCGCGCCGTCCGCCTCCGCCGCGTGCAGCCGCCCCGTCAGCTCGGCTGCCGCGCGTGCCGCAGCGGCGCGCGCTGTGTGTGCGGCGTCGGCCTCAGCAGTAACCAGCCACGTTTCAGGGCAGACCAAGGGGGTGCCAGGCGGCAGGTGGTTTCTGCGGCGGGCGGCGCGGCGCTTGACCTTGGCGCACGTCTCGCAGCGCTCCTGCTGCTGCGGCTGTTGTGGCTCGGGCAGAGCGGCGC
>NW_014012521.1:6980-17251 GCF_000611645.1 Monoraphidium neglectum
TGACCGCCGTTTCGCTGCCAAGCCGCGCACTTGTGGTCACGGCGGGCTTGCATCTGGCCTGCTGGCAAACGTCCTGATGGCCGCCGGTGGCAGAGGACACGAGGCGCTTGATGGCACCCGCTTTGCGCGACAGCAGCTGCTCCGGCGCATCCTGATCCGCATCAGCCGGGGCTGGCGTGAGGGCGCACGACGCCGCCACTGAGCCGCTAGCAACGCGATTTGATTCATCAGGAGACACTGATAGATATGCGCTCATTAGTCCGTGAAATGTGCGAGTCACCAGGCGTGCATGGTGCCGCGCGCGCGCCGAAAGATCACGCGATCTGCGAGGTGTTTGCGCAAGGGCGCGTCCAAGTCGATATAGATTGACATGAATATGCCCGAGATTGCATGTAAAAGTGCTGCTTTGCAGACCCTGCGTTTTGTACCGTGTGCATCGTCACGCACACGGGATGCATGCCAGTTCATACCGGTACTGCAGTTGATACTGGTGAATTAGCTTGATTCAGAGAATTGCTCGGCTGACATAACGCGAAGAAGGGGGCGCACTTTGCGTATAAAGGCAGGCCCGCTGCCAGAACAGCCTCGTGCTTCAATGAGGACTGCCCCCGTGTACAGCCATGCCACCCGTGTACAGCACAGTTCAAGTTGGTGGCATCAACACACGTAAGCATGTGTCTGTGACCGGTCTTGATCAATCGCGTGACAGGTTCAAGCGCGAGGGCTCGCTTCCCTTCTTCGACTTCGGGATGGTGGGCCGCAGGGTGGGTCGCGTCACCTGGTCGGCGCTGGCGGGCACCTGCCTGCAGTGCTAGGTGAACGCCACCTTGGAGTCCGGAGGGTCTTCATAACAATCATAATTGTTGTAAATTACATGTTTGATCAGTGCGCTGACGATCATCCATTCATTCGCGCGTTGCCCTTCCGAAACTCACGGTCGACACCAACTCGCTCTTGCGCGCAGCTCAGCATAAGAACAAGGCAAAACTCTCTTACACCCTCGTGCGGGGCATGAACTAGAGATCAAGTGTGACCAGACTCCGGTGCTCGCGTTGCGACGACCTGCAGCCTTTCACAGGCGTTCAAATCTGCATAGAACATCATCAGGCATGTCGAGGCGCGCCGCAAACTACGTCTTGCGCCTGAGCGGCGATCGCCACGCTGCTGCGGCTGGCATGGCGGTTCGATCCAGTCAGCCTGGCCACCGCATTAATACCAGCAGCGGTTGCTGAAGCCCCGACGCGGCCCGCATTGCCTTAACACAAACTCTGACATGACACCTTCAATGCCCACTAACGCACCCTCGGCGCAGCTTTGTAGGAACGGACCGCCAAAGACGGGGCTCTCTGTCCCACCCCGGTCGCCGGCTGCGCAGGGCGGCATCGACGCCGCCGCCACCCTCTACCTAATGTGGGCGATTGTGCTGGTCGGCCTCATCATCACATTTGCATTGGTGGCGGTGTGCATCCAGCTGCGCCGGCGTGGGCGCGGCGAGGCCGGCCCCCTGCCGGTCGCCGCACCCGCGACGGCTGCCGCCACGCCAAGCGGCAGGCAACGCCATGTGGTCGCCGCTGCTGCTGCGGCCGCTGCGGGGGCGCCGGGGTCTCCTGCGGGCTCTGACGAGCTGTCGGCGGTGGTGACGCGGCGCGGCTTCCGCAGCAAGAAGCTTCCAACGCCGCATCACATCATCACAAATCTGCCTACCTACGTGTACACGCTGCCGGCCTCGGCTGTGCCCAAGGCCGTCAGCCACCCTGCCAGCGACGATACCGCAGCCGAGCCCGACCAAGAGCGGCCGTCAGCGGCCGCACCCGCTGTCGCCGGCTGCGACGGCGGCGAGGACGCACGCCCTGTGTGCGTGATCTGCTGCGAGCCGTTTCAGGAGGGCTGCACGGTCAAGCTGCTGCCCTGCATGCACGGCTTCTGCTCAGACTGCATCGACGCGTGGCTGGAGCGTGACACTCACTGTCCCTGCTGCATGGAGTCTGGTGAGGCAAGATGCGGGTCGATTGGGGTTGGTGATGCCTTGAGGGCGTTTTTAGGGGTTCAGCTGCCAGGGATGCGGCGCCGGGCGGGCAATATGGGTTGATCCTGACGCCTGGCTCGCCGTCGTTGCCGCCACTGCCACCCGCGCTGCCGTCGCGGTTTCTCACTAAGTCGCCGCCATGGTGCCAGCTGGTTGCGCTGCCTCGCCGTCCTGCGGCCCAACTGACGCCCCCCTGGGCGCCCCAACCTGTGTGCTTCTGCTGCCTCCTGCGCCCCCCAGTCCTCAGTGGTGCGGGGCTGTCAGAGTCGGAGGCCCTCGAGGTCGTCGTCTGCTCAGACCCAGGGTCTCCGCCACCCGAGGCGCGCCCGCGCCAGCCAGCGGCCGGCGGCGGCACGACCGGCGGCGGCACGGGCGGCGAGTGGGGTAGCGGGGCACGGCGGCCGGCAGACCAGAGCGTTCTCAACCCACTAGAGCAGCAGCAGCAGCAGCAGCAGCAGCAGCAGCAGCAGAGTCACCACCTCCACACATTGGGCTCGCCAGGGGCTCACCCGCGCGTGATGGTCGGCCTCCTCCCGGCCGTGAACAGTGGATTGGTCATGGCCATGTGACGGAACTTGCGGCGGCTGCCGTCGTGAGCCGCGAACGGTGGGCCACGCGGCGTGCGATGTGTTGCGATTTGACGGCACGGCACTTGATCGCCGTGAGCTTGAGCTGCTGTCTCACGGGGCAGTTGCATTACATTAGCACCGCCCACCCCTACGCCCGCGTCGCCCTAGTGCTGCCTCCCGATTTGGTTCGCACTGCACCCTCCTGCAACTTGCGCACTCTCTTGGTTTTGCTGAGACGCATCGCATGCATACATGTCACTTTTAGTGCACCCCATCTGACCAGCCCGCCATGTCCCGCCGCCTGAAACGGATGCACAAGCACACTCCTGCAGCAGTGCCGCACTCACTCGCGTTGTACACCGCGCCGCCCCATCGCTGCATCATCCCTGCTCGTCATCCTTCTGCCTGCCTCAAACGATCGGCGGTCGACTGCAAACGGGCGGCTGTGGGAATTCTGCAAAGCCGAACGCTGAGCGCCATGTGCCCCGGGGCGCTGTACGTTTTGTGGCGGGCTCAGTGGCGGGCCTGCGGCAACGCGAGGCTGGCGGCCTCACGCCCGGGCCACAGCTTTTTCGTTTGCGGGCTTCTGCGCACTGTGTGGCCCTGGCAGGCGCACATGTACACAGGCTGGCACCAACACGACATTTTATCTCGTTCGGCAGAGATTTTTGTACTTCCGCGCATCTTGCAAATTCGCCACCACGTCCGCTCTGCCCCTGCAGCCGACACTCTGAAGTACGCAGGTGCATCACTTGCACCCTGGCTGGTCTGCCGGCGCACATGCACAACAGCACATATGTTTAGTTGATCTGGGGCGCGTCTTCTCCACCGTTCAAGCTGTGCACGTTGTGGCGGACGGTCTGATGGTGGGCCACCTCCCCGAGTGCATGTGAACACATTTAAACAAGTCAGCGCCTGCCTGCCCTTGTTGGATACGCGCATGTTGCCGTTACACCCTGTGTGTACTGCATCACCTGAGCACCACGCTCTGTGTCAGCACAAGCAGTAAAACATGCTGGCGCAGATCAGGGCTTCGTGGACAGCAACTGGGGGGCACCCGCAACTGGGGCTGTGGCAGGAGTTGACCAGCTCTTGCAGGTCCGTCAAGCTCGCTGTCTCGATCTCTATCTCAATATTTCCCATGAAATTTGACATGCGTCCCTATAACAACACGAGGCAACTTCAAATGCGCGTCCACCCTTTCGGCTGACCACGGGGGCGTGATTTCTTTCACTACTGCCTGACACAGCTTAAAGTACGCCCTCAGTGTCACCATATATACCAACATAATGGCGACTACCGGGGTATGCAACAACGGGACGTGCGATCACGCGCGCAGCAGGTTTCACCATGGCACGCTGGACGGCGTGCTCGAGGCGAACAGGTGAGGCATATCGATTGTTATACAAGGCGGCTTATTCAGGCCGACCGCCACACGTGATATTCAAAGAAATCTCTCCAATGCATCTGCGACAGCAGCCGTCCGCGAGAGCCCTTCCGCGGCCCGCCGTGCGAGTTATAGTACAACTCAAGTGCAGCTATACCTCATTTGAAGATGGACGGAGTGCGGTGGCGGTTCCAAGCGCGGGATACTGGCCCGCCGACACCTGGCATGCCCATGCCGCAACCGCTGCTGCACGAGCAGGGAGTGGGCCGCGTCCGTGCTCGCGGCGGACCCCGGCTTTTTCCAGCGCCTCACCCACCAGCAGGCGCCCGAGTTCCTCTGGATCGGATGTGCAGACTCGCGCGTGCCGGTGCGCCCCCCAGCCGCCTGCTGCGCCGCTCGCCCGAAACCCCACCGACCGCTGGTGTCAGAACTTCGCCGCGGCGCGCTTTCAACTTTCCGCGCCGAGAGCAGCTGCTCACCCTGTGAACGGCACACGACCTCTCTCCGAGCGCAGGCAAACCAGATCTTGAACATGAGCCCGGGGGAGGTATTTGTGCAGCGGAATGTTGGCAACCAGGCTATGCACACCGACATGAACTGCATGTCGTGCCTCGAGTACAGCATCAAATCCCTCAAGGTGGGGTCACCATCACTGCGATCATGTTGTACATATTCGGGGGTTTTCGCCCTGTCAACACTGCTGCGTCGAGCTGAGGCGTGACGAAGCGACCCAACTGCCTCGAGCTTTTCCCTCGGTTGCAGTGCGGCATCCGCGAGCAGCCTAGACCGCCAGCGAGGCCGCAGGCGGGCGGCGGGCGGGCGTCCCCTGCAGCATGCGCCACGCCATTGCTGGCCGTGCGGGCAATCCCAAGGTTATACGTTAGTTTGAAACCCTCTTCCCGGCCCTGCTCAGCCCCCCTCATTTTCTGCACTCGACACACACACACAGGTGAAGACCATTATCGTCTGCGGCCACTACAACTGCGGCGCAGTGCGCGCCGCGCTGGAGCTGCCGTCGCGCACCCCCGGGCTGGTCAACTGCTGGATTAGCGACATACGTGAGGCGCGCAGCCAGGCGTCGCGCGAGCTGGCGGGGCTCAGCCGCGAGGAGGCGCTGAGGCGGCTGTGCGAGCTCAACGTGATGAGACAGGTGAGAGGGGGTTTTGACACTGTGCACGTTCTGTGTGTGGTGTGTGTGTGTGTGTGTGTGTGTGTGTGTTTGTGTGTGCGCGCACATGTGCATGCGCATAAGCGTTTGCTCAATCGATGGGCATGCTTGTTTTGTCACAATCCATTTTCATGTGTCGGCGAGTACTCCCTGGGCTGCGTGAGAAAATCAATCACGGTCGTGTCCTGCTTGCATGCAAGGGGCTCTGGAAGGCTGCAAGTGCTTGAAAGTGCAGTGGGGAGGGGGAGGGGCAGGGAGTGGGGCACAACTGCGCCATTGCACCAGCGCGGGGACGTGCGTCACGCCCCTGCTGCCTGATCAGCAGCCGGCCGCAGCTGGCAGCGGTCTCCGCTCTGCCTGATCACCGCCCCGCCGCCTTCCCGACGCGTTCCCTTTCCGCCCGGCCTGCGCGGCGGCCGCAGGTGTTCCACGTGTGCACCAGCCCCGTGGTTCAGGAGGCCTGGGCGGTTGGGCAGGAGGTGCACGTGTGGGGCGTGATATACGATGTAGCAGACGGCCTCGTGCACCGCCTGGCGGGGCCCATGAACGCCAGCAGCGACATCGACTCGCTGAGGTGGGGGGCGGGGGTGGAGGGGTGCTCTGCCGACCCGTAGAATTCAGCTGCACTTGGACACGGCGCAGCGCTTGGCGCCGACCGGCAAACGTGATTGGGGGGTTGGCGGGAAGGTCAGCAGGTGGGGTGCGTTCGAGTGAGCGCGCCGGCGCTGCCTGGATCGCGCCGCCAGTCCAATCGTCCGGCGCCGTGTTGCTGTCCTGTTTGCAGGTACGAGATGACGGCTGTGATCGGGGATGACGCGAAGAGCAAGAAGCGGCCCAGGGAGGAGGGCCACCCTGTCCAGGAGCACGCAGTCGCGCCGGTCGATGCGGCGTGAGGCGGCGCCCGAGCGCCGCCGCCGCCCCCTCCCATTGGGCCCCGCGTCGCGCGGAGGGCGCCGGCGGGCGCGCCCGGCATCCCAGTGCCGCCTCCTGGTGCCTCAGATCGCTAGGCAACGGTTGCTTGTTGCGGCACCTGCTGGCTGATCAGCTCCCAAACTCTGTTGTCTGGACTGTTTGCGGTTTACAGCCTGGCGCCGCCATCATCAACGCCCTGGCAGTGAAGAGGCTGCTTGTGATCTCGTGCCGTTGATTCGGGCCCAAACCGCACTCATCAGAGCCCCCTGCAAATTAGTCATGGCGGGCCGCAAGCGTCGTGCGGCGTCGCCACAGCCAGTGTTGTGCCGCCGGCCACGCCATGCTGGCCGTGCTGTACCTGACTGCCATATCTCGTACGAAAACAAGACTGGACTTGTGCACGACCTTGGTCCCGGTAGGGGCCAGCAGCCGCGCCTGCATGGGCGGCTGAGGGTGGTAAAACGTGTGGGTACGATTCACAGCTTTGGCGCAGAACAACTTGAACCCGTCTGGTCAAAGGTGTCGCCTGTATTTCTCTCGCTGGACGCATTGTTTGTCAAGGACTCGTGTGTATGATGCCCTCCCCCCACCTCATCACCAAGTTCAGCCGCTTGCTTGCCAGGCTGCTTGTGACCCAAGCAGCTGGCCTGCACGACGGCGCCGCCCGCGTATGCTCAATCTCTCTCTGTTTTGTCACCTTGCTCATACACACCACCATTCTCTTGCTGTGCTTCAAGTCGGTCATACCTGCAACATGGCACCCCCTGGGGGTCTAGGTTGGGGTCACGTGAAGGACGCAGAGGGGTGCAAGTGCTCCTTGATGCGAGGTCGGCTTGAATCCCAAAAGTAGTCTGTATCTGGGTAACTGTGTATCACTGTAATCATCACTTCTTTTCTGTGGCTGCACTGGACTGCAGTACGAGCCGCCACTGAAGCGCACTCAATGGCTGCGACGGGGCTGCCACCAACCATGACAGCACGTACAGGCAGTCATGCGCCGTGATTGCACAGGGAATGGGCACAAAATTGTTACTCAGGCCTCCCTCCAACGACGTATGAAAATTGTGTTGCGGCTCAGTCAATTAACCACCCTGCATCAGGGGAAATGTCACCCTTCCACAAGATTGCCAGGGGCTCGAAAGCTGCGCGATGCATCCACCTTGTGCATGCTCATCAGCGCAGATGCGCACTGGCATACGCCCCTGTATCTGAGTGTGTTCCCGCTCCACAGGCAACAAGCCACACATCCACACAGTCTACCTCGATACACAGCCATCACGGTCACTCTTGCATCTCAGTAGGCATGGGTGTGCGTGTGTGCGTGCATGCATCAGCGTGCATGCAAGCTGGTGAGTGAGTGTGTATTGATTGTCGCGGTCACCCCTTCTTGGCGTACGTATCGTACAGGTACTTGACTATCGCTGATGACTCAAACAGGTACACCCCCTGGTTGGGGTCCTCCAGGTACGGCACCTGCGGGGCGACGGGCGGTTGGAGGGCGGTTGGAGGGCTGGCGGGTTCATGCCGCGTTGCCCTCGCAGGGCTGCATGGTAGGGCAGCCCGGCGCAAGCGCTTGCCCCGAGGACGGCGGTTGGACGGGCTGCAGTGTTGCGAGGAGCGCTGGCATGAGGCCCAGGCACGGCGTCTCCACAAGTGTACGGATGTCCCATGGCGTGAGGCTATGGGCATGGCAAGGCGCACGACCGTTCCCCTCCGCCCAAAAGCCGCACCCCACCTGAAAGGTGCCGCGCTTCTCCAGCAGCAGCTGCCGCTTGGGGGAGCCCCGGCTGGCAGTCACCTGCACGGCACAGCCCACAGAGAGCGCATGGGGTTGTGTGTTCACGTTCAGGCGTGCGTGCGTGTGTGCAAGTGTGCAAGCAAACGTGCATGCGCACGTGTGCAACTGCTCTGTGCAACACCCCCCCCCCCACTACCACCGCCACACCCACCTGCAGGTAGGGCAGCTCCAGCTCTGACAGCGCCTCCTTCACCACCTGTGACCGGGGTTGGGTGCATGCTCGGTGCAAAAAGCAGGGTGGTCAGCAGGAGCAAACAAGCCTGCACTGCAAGGGGGCTGCCAGCAGTACAGCAGGTGCACTGCAGTGACCCTGCCCGCGGTGGTTCGGCCTCAGCAGGTCCTCCTGGCCGAACGGGCGAGCCCTTAGATGACAGGCCCGCGCCCCGGCCAGGCGCCGCGCCGCCTGCCTGCGGGCCCCTGCCCCCCCGCGGCGCCTCACCACCACAAAGGGCGACAGCTCGTAGCCCCACAGGGTGAGGGGCTGCTCCGGCACAGTCGAGGGCACGTACTTGCCGCCCTTGCCGGCGCTGCGGTTTTCGGCGTTGCGGAGGGTTAGCAGGGTGTGGCGATTCGAAACAGGCGGTTCATGTTATGGGCGCTCACATACCGCTGGTGCAAGAGCATCAATGGCGTTGCAATGTGCTCTTTAAGAGGCTCCTCCACAAAAAACGCGCGACACGCCCTGCGTTTGCGGCGGCTAGCGCCTCACCCCCAACCAACAACCCACTAATAAAACCCGCCCGACCCACGACCAGCCACCGCCGTGCCCACCGTGGTGCCAGCCCCAGGCCGCAGGTCAGTGTGGTGAGGAAGCCCAGCCTCAGGGAGAGGGGCACCTGGCCGTCACCATACTCCTGGGGTTGGGACAGGGACGGGGGGGAGGATGACATGCCCACAGCAACCATGGGGGTGGCCAACACGGGGAGCACGCACTGGGGTGGTGTGCAGCGGCGCGCTGTGCGCATCTGTAGGCGAATACGCCTACACGCAAGAGGCCGGTAGCAAGCACAATAGGGTGGGGGGAATGCAACTGCAAAGGGCACATCATCATGATGACACGCTGCTCATGACTCACCGTGAACAGGTAGTTGATGATGTCATCGCTCTCGTAGAGCTGCTTCCCGTTGTTGGGGTCGATCAGGAAGGGGAACTGCCGGGTGGAGGGCATTGTGCACAAGAACGGACAAGGTGGTGTCAACGGCGGTCGAGAGGGGCGACAAGCAGGAGGAGCCGACAGCTGCAAACAGACTACTGAAGCAGTGTCCATGCCTCCGCCAGTGTGCGCCCCCTGTCGATGGGGCAGACCGGGGTGGGTCAGGGGGCGCTGTGCTTGCCCAGAGGGTCCGCACCTGGGCCTTGCCGCCGAGCTCGACAGCCTTGGGGCGCCACGTCACACCTCCCTGGACGGGGGGACCCAAGCAATCGCAATGCATCATGAGCAGGGGCGGTTTGACGGTGGGGGGACGGGGCGCTGGAACGGCGCTAAGCCCCAGGTTGGTATACTTGATAGACGACGCTGGCGCACGCCTTGAGTCCAAGCATGCCGACCTAGAGGATCCCCGTATACAAAAGGTTGCTCAGCACGGGGGCTGCTCCCATCTTCTTTGAGGTAATTTTGAATCCCACATGAGTGCCCGCCTCGCCCTGCAGCAATCCCCCACCTTGGGACAGGGGTAGACCAGCACATCCAGGTCCAGTATGCTGATGGCCTCACGCACCTGGATGTATAAGAGGTAGGGTGAGAAAAGGTGGTCAGGTGTGATAGTGTCACTTGTGCGTACGCAGGTGTGCGGCAGAGGTACATAAGAAAGCTTGAACGGCGCAGGTCATGGCGGGGGCGCCGCTGCACGCTCCGCGCCGCAGCCCCGTGGCTATGCCGCAGCTGGGGCCAGGCGCTTGGCGGAGGCTTGAGCCGGAACAAGCGGACGCAGCTGATTCGTTAGGCTTCACCCCGTCAGCCATTTCGCTCTCTGGCACGAGGCGTCAAGTGAGTCATGGACGGCTCATGGCTAAGACCACCTTGCGGCAGAAAGGGCAGCTCGTGAACTCATAGAGCTCCTGGTGGGGGGCGCAAGGGTCGAGAGGTACGGACATGAATTGGCCTTTCCATCGTGCAAGATTGCGTGCGTTTCAAGCTTCGCCCAGGCAAGGCCAACAGTTGGCAAGACGGGCTGCGTTGAGGTGCGTGGCTGGAGGTACCGTCACGCCTGCGCGTGCAGGAGGGCGACGTGGCTGTGGTCCCTAGCCGGGGTTCAAGGGCCGACAGAGCGGCCTCAGCCCCCATCAAACCCGCAGATAATGAACCCGAACCCTTGCCCTTGTGGCCGTGCAGGGCTCACCAGGGGCTGAGCAGGGCGCTTGAAGGTCGACACTTTGGAGGTCTGCGGGGCAGTGGTGGTGGGTGTTGGGGG
>NW_014012520.1:0-14280 GCF_000611645.1 Monoraphidium neglectum
TTCTAGAAGGGCGCATGGCAGCCCCGCCGGGTTACTCACGCTCCATGCGAGGGAGTAGACCAGACTGTCGAACTCGATTGTGTAGACCTCCGCCCGCCGTTCTGATCTGCTGCCACTGCGCTCCGGCCCCGCTTCGTCCGGTGCCGCCGGCCGCAGCCCTGCGGGGGCGGCCGCAGCCACGCTGCCGCCGGCCCCACCCCCCGCACTGCCGCCGTTGCTGAGCCTCGGGCCCGGCTGCTGCTGCTGCTGCTGCTGCTGCTGCTGCTGCTGTTGCGGGTCCGCCATGGGCTCATCTGCCTGCATGGCGGATCCGCACTCGGCCTACAAGGCCGCCCAAAGGCCGACGGCCGCTCCTTGCCCTGCTGTGTCGTGTGGGCCCGCCGGTGGCGTTATGCCCCGCCCCAGGGTGCGCGCGTGGGACCGCAGAACTGCGGCGTGTGCTGTGAAAAGGCCCTAACACCGATCTAGTCGTCCTCTTATGCTTGTGCTGCGCTGATTTGCTACAGGTCTCTTCCTGCCTTCAAGGTGCCACAGAGAGGCTTCGATCAGGCCGCGCGCCACCAAACCGCGACCCCGTACGTAGGCCGTCACTCAAAGGCTATCTTAAAACTATTAACAGTTGTTTGGAGGTGCCGGTGAGAGCGGAGTGGCCAAAAAAGTGTTCAGCGATCTTTGAAGAGTGGCCAACTCCGGGCAGAACAGCCTTCGCTACACGGCTGATGAACGTTGATCATGAACACAGACAATTGGTCAGGCGGGGGGGTGACCGTGTGGCCTCTACTCGGCGCGTTTGTGCCGGCCGTAACCGCAGTCACCGCAGGCCTGCCTGGCGCAACAGGCGCTTTTCTGGCGCCAGGCGGCGTAGTTGGCTTCCCGGGTGGAATCCACCTCCATCAGGGGGGCCAATTTATGTTTAGTTTTCCAGGCAGGTTGAGCAGCCAGGGGCCTGAAAGCACCGCCTCGGCAGGAGTGGGGGCCTGATATTTTCGGATGGCGCCCCAGCCACATGTGGTCGCCCACGCGTCTTTGGTCACGCACAGCACCGCGACCAAGCTCTGAGTTTGCAGGTCAGCTTACAAAATTTAAGCAAGCAGAGGCTGGAAAAAAGGCCAAAGAGCCAGAGGCACCTCAAACCGTGGGAAAGGTGGCCCTCAATAGGCACCTGCTGTGGTGCCTTTGAAGTCTCATGCAGCGCAAGGGGACCGGGGCCTGACGTACACGCATGACCATGATATAAGCATGCAGCCCTGCCGGTTACCATGCACCTTTGCCCCCCAACTGCAATTTGTAGAAGGGAACGCCATGCGATCAGTCCGCCTCGCTCTCCTCAGCTGCTGAAGTATTGTCTCAGTCTTCCCGGCTTCCATGGGGCGCCTCTGCCCCCGAGGCGCCGATCGTGGCGAGTGCAATCGGCACCAAAGGATGCTCCTCGCGCCGTACACACCCACCCTGCTGAAGCGCCTCGCTCTGGCTTCCCCGCCGCTCGCGCTCTTGTTCTCCCCACTGCTGCCCCTGCTGCTCCCCAGATTCTTCAATCCGCTGCTTCTGCAGCTGCTGCTGCTGCTTCTGGTCCCCTGGTTGATTCCGCTGCTCCTGCTGCTGCTGCTGCTGCTGCTGCTGCTGCTGCTGCTGCTGCTGCTGCTGCTGCTGCTGCTGGTGCCTCACCCACTCTCTCAGATCCTCCAACGTATCCACATCGCGCAGCACGGGCAGCGCGCCATCCGGCGCCACCCTCAGCCCCGCACGCCCCGCCGCTGCGCGCGTCGCCGCCAGCACGCCGGGCGTGCTCCATGCGATCCCCTCGAACAGCGCGGCGGCGGCGGGGCTCGACAGCGCGGCGGCTGTGATGCCGAGCAGGTAGTAACCGCCGTCGGCCGCGGGCCCGAGGACGACATCGTGCTCCCCGCCCAGCAGGACGGCGGCCGCTGACGAGAACACGGCCGCGCTGAGGCCGGGCACGTCTGTGCCGGCCACCATCACTGCGCGCGGCGCCGGCGGCAGCGACGGCGGCGGGGGCTCGCTGGATGCATGCGCGCCGCCGCGCGCCGCAGCGCATAGCGCGGCGAGCATGCGCGCCCCGAGGTCGCGGTCGTCTATCTGCGCCACGACGGGCATGGCGCAGCCGCTGCGCCCGAGCCAGGCCGCCACTGCGGCCGCCTCCTCTGCGTCGGAGCAGTGGACCTCTGGCGACATGTCTGGGCAGCTGCGGACCCGGCCCCGGGTTTGCGTCGGTCAGCATTAAAGGAGTGATAGCGTGGGGGGCGCAGTGGGCTCCGAGTTCCGATGGGGTGGGAGCAAAGCGGGCCAGGGGGAGCTCACCGGCTGCCGGCGCTGTGGTGGCTGCGCAAGCTGCGGCCTGCTTGTATCCCTCACTCCAGGGCCTTGGCTCACCTCAGTGCCTCTCTGAACGTGTTCTCTGCACAGGCCTGATAAAATCGCGCCGCTGGGCCGGGGCCGACGCCGGCAGCGAGGCGCGTCTTGGCCTTCCCCGGCACTGGCAAGCGTGCAAACAGCGCCAGCGTGACAGCGTTGGCGGCGTGTTTATGCACCTGTAGCGTGTGATCGGCCATCTCAGCTTCGGATATCATAGCTCAAGCTATCGTTTGCGTATACCGTAGGATCCGACCATGCTCAAGATCGAGGGCGGGTCACGAGATCAATCAGCCTATTTTAGTGACTATATGTGGAGCGATGTGGGAAGCATTGTATACCAGTGTGTGTGCTTTATCATACGATGTATGTTTTACGAGATGGCGGGTAGCAAACCATCGCCGCGCCGGCTGCCACCTGGCAGGGCCTCATCACCTGGCTGAGGCCGACCCTGGATGTCATCTGTCAAGATCGCGCCATGCACCCAAACGGTGCTGGAAGCATTGTGTGCTGTGTTATTGGGTGCAGGCGCAGCAGCTGTGAATGTGCTCTGCCCCGCGACCCCATCACAGAGCCACGACTGTTTGACTGTGATGGGTCGTCAGCAAGGTCAGCAGCCGCTGCCTTCCTTTGCACTCGTGCACGGACACAGACACAGCGCTCCCAATTACCTGCACACGAGATACGATGGTGGGAATTACTTTACACCCAAAAGGAGGAAGAGCAGGCAGTCTTGAATGCCACCACCGCAGGACAGTGCGGCGTGAGCAAAAAAGGCAAGGTCTTGCATGCACCGGCCCTTCCTGCATGGGAGGCCAGCACGGACGCTCGGTTGATGGATGCGCACATGCGCCTCTGTCAGTGCATTGAGCTGCTCGGGTCAACGACCATACACAACTTGCAATCACATCACAGGCGCTTGTGCCCGTCGCTCGTGCGTGCTCGTATGCGGTGCCACCTGGCCCCTTGCGCTCCGCGGCATCCCTCCAACGCAGACTGGGAGGCGCAAGCGCCCCATGCACACACCACGGTGGCAGCGGTGGCTGCGAGCACTTTCTGTAACGCTCTCGCAAATCCTGAGGCCAATTTCTGAAAGACGCGCGCAGCTGCGCTCAGGGCGATACCCCGAGCGCCGAGACCGTTCGCCCACACCCTGGGGTGCGCAGGACAAGGGTCGCTGGCACCGCCCACAGGGAGGCTTGGCAGCAAAAAAGCGCGAGCAGCGCGCGCCCCTGGGCCTAAGCATCTGATGCAGCACTCCCTGGGCGCCGTTGCAACCGCCGTGGGGGTCGCAAAAGGGCCGTGCCTGACTGCCAGGACCTGGGCCTGAATTGCTTGTTTGCGTCGTGCAAATGATAATACATGGGAGGAAGGAACCCATCCCCATTGCCAGGACACCAAAGAATAGTCAAGCAGCATTTGGGGGCGAAGCCGCAACGCTCATCAGGCGCCTCATGCAACGTCAGTGCCCCGGCGGCCATTGCGGTCGCGTGCCCCTTAACGTCGCAGCACAGGGGCGGCACGGGCCGCCTGCGCGTCAACTCGCCGCAGCAGCAGCCGCCGCGCGGCTTCCTGCCAACTCTCCAGCTGCGACACGGCAGCCACCGCGCCAAGACAGTCCGAGAGCCGCGTATTGTCGGGGCGCGAGGGCGCTCCATGTCGCCATGGGTTTTCGCGGCCCCGTCAGCACCAGGGGAGCGTGCAGCGGTCGTCGATCGGCGGCGGGCCGGCCGTCCAGATGAAGGCGGCGAACACGACCACCGCCACAAAGGCCATGCCGCCCTGGAATGCCGCGTTGGTCCAGAGGTTGAGCAGGAGGCTCTCCTCGCGCCGGATGGTGGCCTGCACCTGCGGCGGTTGTGAGGGGTTGGTAAGGGCATGTAAGGTTCGGCAGCTTGACAGGGGCCTGACGGGCTCGCAGCAGAGGAGGTGCGCCACCCAAGTAGACCCCACTCTTACGCACGCGTCGCCAGCGCCGCAATTCGAGGGGCTGCCCATACACCCTTGCACGTGACATCGCCGCATATTCAGGGCCCCCTTGCGACACCAGCCAAAACAACTGGGGGCGGCTCAGCCGACCAAGTAATTCTCTCCTGGCCCACCCCCCACTTGTCCTGTCAGCCGCCACTAACCAGCCGTTGTGTCGGGTCTGCGCGCGGGGTGCTGGGGAAGGCCGTGCGCGTCGTCGCACGCGCGCCGCCTGACGAGCGCGCCTGCTGATAACGCGTCCAGGCTGCGTCCCAGTCCGTGTTGCCGCTGTTGCCGCCCGCATTGTCACCTTGCTGCTCCGCGCGGCAGACCATGGCACGCCTATGGTTGAATCCACAGCCGCCGAGACCCTGCTCGCGGTGGGGAGGAGTGATGGTGGGGGCGGACGAACCGCAGTGAGCAGGACAGGGGCTCGACTGTGCAGGGGGCCGATCCAATCAGCCCGGCGGGGGGTGTTCAGGCCTTCCCCGCATGATGCAGGGCGATCGCAGCTGGCGTCACAGCAGGGGTGTGGCCAACAGTGCCAAAGCCGCCAATCTGTCCAGTAGTTTGAAATGCAGGCGGCCTGTGGAGCGGAACAGAGCAAGTTGCCAGCAAGGGCGGCGCGTGCCGGCACGCGCCCTGCGACGCCGGGCACACGCCAACAGGGCCCGGCCGTTCTGGACCGAAGAATTCGAGCCTGAACCATCGCCCCATCAGACGACCGGGCGCTACCGTCCTCGCTGGCGGAAAAAACAAGTCCGTGTGCAAGTCTCTCACCCTTGGTTGCGCGCGCGCGTTCAGGCTGCACCGCCCATAGCTGCTGCTGACAGAGATTGAGGCGCAGGAAGCCATGTCGGCGCGGTTGAGGAACGGTCGTCGCTGTGTGCAGAGACAGAATCAGGGCGATCTCGGCGAAGAGGGTTCTGCAGGGCACGGTCTTGGCTTACGACGCTAGTTAATGCTGGAGTGTGTCTGTGCAAGCGTCGTTGAGGCGCCCATTGGCTCAGATGCAAGTTCGCGGGTGACATGAGTGACTGAGCAGTTTCTAAGCTGCTGCTTTTGCGTCTGCCGAGCAAGGCGCCTTGCGAGCTAGCGCGCGGGGGCCGAAGATGACCAGGACACGCGTCTTATAACCCGCTACAACGCGGTAGATAGCCAGACCAACACCCGCTTGATCTGCACATCGTGTTTTGCGCTGCATCTGTTGTGAAAAGGAGCTTCAGCAGAAACAGAAGCAACAGCAGCAGCATGTCGTCCGTCCGATTGGCCGAGGTCTCAGAGGAGGACAGCGTGACGGCCGTCATCGCGTTCCTGCAGAACCTGCTCAACGATGGGCAGGTGCGGGCGGCTTAAAAGTATGAGGCAGTGTCTTAGAACGACGTGAGATCGACGGGCCGCGATCCATCCGCCTCCATCGCAGGAGGAGGCCAAGGCGGACTCTCCTGGCGCCCTATTCGCGGCCGAGAGTCAGAAGTTGGTCGACGCAAACCGTTGGGACGAGCTCATCACGCTGCTTGGCTCGCACATCGGCCTGATCTTCGGCTCGGCCAGCGCCAAGGGTGCGCGCGCACTCTCGATGCATTGTGTGCGGTTGCCGCCCGCCCGGGCGCCGCTGCAGTGCTGGCGAGACGCTGCGCACTTGGAGCCGCTTGAGTATCCTGTCAAGGCTGTGCAATTTGAATGCCTCCACAGCTTCTACGGGAGCTGGCAGCGGCGAACTAGCACATTCCCCTTTTTGCTAGTCAGCCATGAAAACCTGCGGTACGCGCCGCCGCCGCAGACGCCGAGTGCTGCCTGGCGGTGCTAGCGCACCTGGTGAAGAAAGTGGTGTCCACCAGCGGCGAGGATGCAGAGCGCGCGGCGGCGGACAAGCTGGCGGCCGCCCTCTCGGCCAAGGTGGGCTTCCGCTGGTCGCCCTCACGCGCCTGAACACCACAGTCGCCACCCACTGCAACCACCCCGCTCGCATCCAGCTGCTGATCCAGCCAGCAAGGGGCAACGCCGGCCCGGGTCAGCGTTGGGAGGGGCGGTTTGACACCAATTGCTGTGGCCGACACGTCCACCCACTCGCCTTCGCCCGCTGCCACGGCTCCTCTGTGTCGCAGCCTGAGGAGTCTGCAGAGGGAAAGCTCAACGGGCTGCTGGCGCTGTACGCCGCCGCCAAGGGGCCGGTCACCAAGTACCACGTGCTGCTGCAGGTCGGCAGCGGGCGGCGGTCCAGGGCGGGCAGGCTCGTGGGTTGGAGGAACCAAGGACCTGAGTCGTCGAGGCGCCTGCAGCACGCTTGTCGGCACAGGCCAGGCGATGGCAGCAAAAGAGAAGCCAAGGACTGCACAAATAGCTGCAGCAGATGGGCGGCATGGAGCCGACTTGCCTTGCACGCATGCCTCCTCACCCCCGCAGGTGCTGCGCTTCGCGCGCGCCAGCAAGCCGCTGGCGGGGCAGCTGGCGACCGCGGTGCGCGGCCACGTGCACGACTGGGCGCAGCAGTGGCGGCTCAGCGACAAGGCGGCGCACGACCTGTACTCGGAAGCCGCGCAGCTGCTCAAGGTGGGTGCGCGTGCAAACCGAGACACGGCATAGTGGCCGCCTTCACTTTATGGCCTCAGCCACGTGGTTTTTTCCGCGCAAGTGCTACAAAGCGGGCGGTTGGGGGCCACTGCACACGCGTCGCGGCGGGGTGGAGAGGCCGGAGATGATCCAACCTATTCAACAACCTTATCTACATTGGACGACGCCGCTTGCGGCGATGGGTACAACACGCGATCTGAGGCCTCTCTTTTTCTCTCTCCCTGCTGCTCTTGCACGTGTGGCGGGCGCTGCGCTCGCGTGGCCCCCGGGCACCCACTTGAGCCCAATGCCTGCATCCAGCCGCCCAACCGGCCCCCAAACCACCCACCCCGCCATGCCAGGTGGTGGGTGACCGCCCCAGCCACCGGGAGTACCTGCGGCTGGCGACCGACGCGCTCGCGCTGGTCGCGGCTGGCGACGCGGCCGGCCTCGCGGCGGCAAAGGGCTTGGCGACGCAGGTGGGAGCGCGCGCGCCCGTTGCTCCACAGTGGCGCTTGCGGACGCCCGGCCGCTGGTGGCGCTTGCGACGGCACGCCGCCACGCCTGGCTCCCTGCGGGCGCCCCTGAGACCTACACGATCCCGCTCTCCCCCGCGCCGGCCTCCAATAAAGCGCGCCGTGTCCGCGCCGCGCTTCGTCGTCCGCTCAACTCCGACCTGCGCATGTGGCCAACGCGCGTCCCTGCGTGCCTCACACGCGCGCTCCACCCAACCCCCAGGCTGTCAAGGACTGGATCGCCGCTCCCGACAACTTCACCTGCGACTTTATCGAGCTGCCCGCCGTCGCCCAGCTGGACCAGGACGCGGCCGCAGCGCCGTACCTGCGCCTGCTGCGCGCGATGCTGGCCGGCGACATGGCGGGCTACAAGGCGGCGGCGACGGCGGCGGTCCTGGAGGGCGTCCCCGTGACACAGGTGCGGGGGGAGCTCTCACAATGCACGCACCAGTGCCCGGCCGCGAGCCACGGCGGGAGAGGGGGGTAAGGAGGCGGGGCACACACAGCCGGGGCTGCTTCGCACGCCGTGCTGTGCATCCGAGATGAAAGCTGCGGAGGCGCTCACGCCCGTATGCGTCGGCCTGCACCGCCTCCTTGCCGCAGGAGGCGAGCCTGGAGAAGATTAGGCTGATGGCGCTGCTGAGCGTCGCGTCGCGTGCGGCGGGCGGCGCCGTCGCGCTGTCCGAGGTTCAGGCGGCGCTCGACATCCCAGAGGACCAGGTGGGGGCCGCCTCAGGGTGCGGGCTGCCGTGGGCGCGCAACAGCCCACTCGAGCATGCAAAAGCTGCGGCCTGCATTCAAAACACGGCCTGCATTCAAATTGCTCTGTGGCATGCGCCCGTGGAGCCCACATGACCACACTGCTGCCTATCTCAGCTGACAGCTGGTGCGCGGCAAACAGAAGTCGCGCCTCACATGCGTGCACCCGTCTGCGCACCCGATCCATCCATTCACCCTCCTCCTGCCACACCACCCTCCGGCCCCTCCAGGTCCAGCCCTGGATCATCACTGCCATCGGCCGCAAGCTGATTGAGGGCAAGATTGACCAGGTGGGTGGTGCTCGGGGTGGCTTTGACATCGGGTGTTACTTCATCGCCATGCGCCGCGTGGCGCCCAGCCACACGATTCTGCCAGCTGCATGGGGCTGCGGCGCAGGCCTGTCGGGGCGCAGCTTGAGAAGGCGAGCCAGGTGGGGGGTGCGCTGGCATGTGCATGGGCACCGCCGAGACCCTTCGAGCTGATGCCTGACGCCTTTTTCACTGCGCGCCGCGCCTGGCGCCCTCCCTTCCGCAGGTTGCGCGCACGCTGACGGCCACGCGCTGCCACCGCCGCGCGTTCGGCAACAGCGAGTGGAGCTCCCTCGCGCAGCAGCTGGCGGGCCTGAGCCAGAGCCTGGAGCAGGTGTCGGACATGATCGAGTCGCAGCAGGAGCAGGTGCAGCAGCAGCTCCAGCAGCAGCACGGCAGCGGCGCGGCGGCGGGCGGCGGCAAGCAGCAGCCGGTGCGCGCGTGAGCTGCTGGTTTTGGGAGGGGTGCGCAAGTCGAAAGGCGCAGGGCTTGTGCGTCCAAGAGCATGTGGCCACACTTATATCATGGAACCCTGTAATGCGGCCTGATGTGTCATGCGGTCTGGCATGGCGAGTGATGTGGTGATCCTGGCGAGTTGAGCCATAGAGCAGCCATGAGGTCCGGCTGCCAGCCTTGTGATGTGGCTCGGCGTGCGGGAGGTGCAACAGACTGTTGCGAGAGCCAAGAAATGCTCTTTGCCACAGAAGGCCAGCAACCTCTGATGGGGTGGGTCCAGCACTGCAGAGTGAGCCTGAAATGCCTCGTGGGGCCCACAAACGACAGTGCGATGTGTGCTTTGCGTGCTTTGGCTGCACCAGGGTGCAGGTAGCTGGCCACCACGTAGCAACAGCAGCAGCCAGTGATACTAACAATGTCACCTTATTTTATTCATCGTATATGCCCACAAGCTCCCTCTGTCAATCGGTTGATCCCGCGTAGATCGCAACGTCTACCAAGCGTCGCCAACCACCTCGGGCGAGCAGGACCCCCCGATGGCAACCCCCGATGCGATAGACGCTGTCAAGGCCCCTGACAAGACCCGAGACGGCCCTGCGCACGCGCCGGCCGCCACCTCTGATGCCATCAGCGGCGCAGCCCGAGCCGCCTCGCCACTCCCAGGCCCCCCTTGGACCCAAGAAACGATCTTGAATATCTTGATTGATCTCAAGGTATGCATACAGGGCGCTCCATGAGCATAAGCGCGCTCAGCATGCGCAGCACGCATGCGCTCCGCAGCATGGCGTGACACGCGAGGCCGACCACCTTCAACCGCCCCATGTCCGCTGATTTCATGCGTCTGCATGCAGGCCAAGCTGGGGGCGAACAAGGATGCCCTTGAGGCATGCCGGGAGGACCGTAGGCAGCTCGTGGAGGAGCTGGATGACATGCTCAACCGGCTCAACACAGAAACGGCGCTGCGTGCGCGCGCTGAGGCCGAGGCCTCCAGCCTGAGGGAGGAGCTGGGCGCCGCTCGCGCGGATGTGCAGAGGCTGGAACGCAAGCGCGCTGAGGCGGCCGCCGCGCAACTAGCCGCGCAGGACGCCGCGGCGCGCGCGGCGCGCGATGCGCGGGAGGCGGTGGAGGCGGCGGGGGCGGAAGCCGCGCGGGAGCACGCGCGCACGGCGCTGGCCGCGGCGGAGCGCGAGCGGGGGCTGGCGGCGCTCGTGGAGGAGGCGAGGCGGGCGGCCGCTGAGGAGCGGGCGCGCGCGGCGCGCCAGATCGCAGCAGCGCAGCAGGAGGTGTGCAACCAGGTCAACCTGGCGCACAGCGCCGCGCTGGAGGAGATGGCGGCCAGTGAGCAGCGCACAGCGGCGGCGGCCGCGCTGCAGGCGGCCTCGCTGCGCGCGGCGGCCCAGAAAATTGAGGCCGCGGCCAGGGCCGAGAAGCTGAAGCTCCAGAGGCAGGTGCAGCAGGCGCAGGACGCGACGATTGCCGAGAAGCTGTTTGTCAACAAGGCGGAGGCCGGGCGCGCGCTTGCCGAGCAGCGCGCGGCGGGTCTGGAGCAACAGCTGACGGCTGCGAGGGACGGCTTTGAGGGCCAGGTGCAGGGGCTGCGTGAGCGCCTGCGTGCGGCGGAGGCGCGGGCGGTGGAGGGCGAGCGGCGCGCGGAGAAGGCGGAAGATGAGCTGCGGGAGGCGCGCTCACAGGTGCGCTCACGGGCGGCGCCGCAAAGAAAGAAGGTCGGCGTTGCGCATGCGTGACGGCGGGGTGCTGAATGAGAGCGAGCGCTGCTGGGCATGACAGGGGACGGGCTCAATTTTGCTCTCTGGTGGTCCGCATGCCGCCCATACTGATGCAGTATCAACGCCTGCATGCGTGCATCACTGCATGCGTCCATGCAATCGTGCATGTCGTAGCACGCATGGCGCTCTGCTCGCCCCCCTACTGGTGCAATGCCTGCCAACATCCTGAGGTCAGCCAACACCCCACAATCATCGACTCCAATCCGTCATGCATAAGAGTTCTGCAATCGCACACACACGTGCGCCGCCTGCTGTGCAGGTCGCCGCCCTGAGCCGCGACTGTGCAAAGCTTCGCCGCGAGCTCACCGAAACGCGCTTGATGGCGATTCAATCTACCAACATGCTGGCCGCCATATGGGCCACCAGCGCAGTGTCGCCCACTGGGGACTGCGCCGCGACCGCGGGTGGCGGCGGCAGCGGCTCCGGGGGACTGCCACTGCTTGGCGCAGGCGCCAGTGCAAAGGGTGGCGCGCTGGTGCCGGCATTTCCTGTGCCAGATGTGGCGGTGGCAGGGCAGGGGCCCCTGGATGCACGAAAAGCAGCGCAGGAGCGGGATGCGCAGCAGCAGCAGCAGCAGCAGCAGCAGCAGCAGCAGCAGCAGCAGCAGCAGCAGCAGCGCGGGCGTCAGCAGCGGCAGCAGCAGCAGCAGCAGCAGCAGCAGCAGCAGCAGCAGCAGCAGCAGCAGCAGCAGCAGCAGCAGCAGCAGCAGCAGCAGCAGCAGCAGGAGGCTCGCGATCACAATCGCCGTCAGGATGCCGCACCCGCCATAGTGCCCTTGGGCATGGGGCCCATATCTGGCCTCTCCAGCACCACTGCCATCTGCAGCGCCTTCCCGGCAGGTGCCACTGCCAGCGCTGCGGCGTCGCCGGCCGCCGGGGCATTGCCAAACCCCACTGACACGGGCTTGGCCGTTGCACAGGTGGGGGCGGCTGCTATCGCAGCGGCCACTGAGGCAGCGTCAGCACCTTCGGCCAGGCCGCCGGCGGCGCCCTCGGCGCCCATTACCAAAGGCAAGTTACGCATGAAGGTCTGCGGGGCACGCGGCGCCTTGTGCGGCAGCGTGCCGCTGAGCGGCCCGAATCTGCAATCATTGCCCTCGCTGCAGCAGCAGGAGCAGCAGCTGGTGCAGCAGCTGGTGCTGCAGCACCAACAGCAGCGGCTCCAGGCAGGTGCGGCTTCGGGCGAGAGGGCTGACAGCCTGCCGCCAGACACGGCCGCCGCCGGCGACGGTGTTGCGCTCAAGGGCGCGCGCGGCGACGACGGCTGCGGTGGGGGTGAGGGCGGCGCTGCTGCCGAGGAGCGCGCGGGCTGTTTGACCCTGCGCCCTGCCACCGCTGGCGGCAGCGGCGGCGGCAGCGCGGCTGCAAGGAAGGACGGGGCTGCGGGGAGCAAGGAGGTGGCAGCTGCGGGAGAAGCAAGGCAGGACGTGACGGCGCTCTGCCCCATGTTGGGGGCTCCGCAAGGCGCCACGGGGCCCTGGCCGCTCGCGCCGCGGCACGTGAGGCGTTGAAGGCTCTGGGCTTGCCCACGGCGATGGTAACGGATGTCGTGGTAGCATCCGCAGCAAAATCCGGGCATGCCCACTGGTGCAGCAGTGGCCTCTAGTCCAGTGATCGGCGTGCCGCTCGGCTGGTTAGCGAGATCGGGACGTGGCGCTGCCAGCATTCAAGCGGGGTTTGAACAGGGATTGTACGCGAATGTGTGGTTTTTGTGGCTTGCATCTCGCATACACAGCACGGCCCCCTGCAAGATGCTGGCCAGCCCCACCTCGACTGTCGCTGCTTGCTGTGTCGAGGCGCGCGCGCGCGCGTGTGTGTGTGTGTGTGTGTGTGTGTGTGTGTGTGTGTGTGTGTGTGCAGGGCAAGTGTGTTTGCCTCCCTTGCGACGCCCTGCCCTGCAACCATCTGGCCTGATGCACCGGACCCTTGCTTTCCAAAAATTGCGGTCCTACTGCTTGAAGTCAGCTGGTGGCGCCTGTTGTGCTGACTGCTTCCCAGAGATCACTTTGTCCCATGCCTGAGCCGCGCCATTGTGGCTACAGGCAGCACGACCGATGCAGCGGCGCGGTCTCGCATCGCAACTGGAGTCGCCAGCTTTACAACTCGCTGCCCCGCGGCGGCCGCCGCCCCTGCGGCCTGCCATCGCGCCCCCGGCCGCCACCGCCGCTGCCGCCGCCCCTTGCACCATAGAAGCTGCCCCTCCCCCCTCCGCCGCCGCCGCGTGGCCCGCCGGGGGCCCGCGGCGCCGGGACAGGGGCGGAGCTGCTGTCCAGGAGATCTTCCAAGTCGTCGTCAAAGGCGCCGTGCCCCCGGGCCCTACGACTGCCTTCCAAGTGAAAATCGTCATCTTTTTGCTGGTCGTCAAACAGGTCTTCAAAATCGTCGTCAAAATCGTCGTCCGCGTCGCCGAGGTCCGCACCAAGGGGCCCCGGGCCCACGCCGCCGGCGGGCAGCCGCTTCTGCTGCTGCTGCCGCAGCGGCGGCGGTGCCTGCGCGGCGGGGGGGCGTGCCGGGGCACGTCGCGCTGCCTGCCACGTCGGCAGTGCCTCTGCTGGGGCGGAGGGTGCCGCCTGCAGCTGCTGCTGCTGCTGCTGCTGTCGCCGCTGCTGCTGCTGCGGCGGCTGCTGTCCCTGGCGTGCCCCTGCCTGCCGCGGCGCGGCCGCCGCCTGCTCTGTCCGCTGCCGCTCACCCCCGCCGCCGCCGCCGCCGCCGCGCCCCGCCCAGCCCTCGCCCCAGCCGCGCTGGGGCTCGCGCCCCTTCGCGCCGCGCCCCGTGCCACGGGCGCCGCCGCCGCCAAACGCAGACAGGTAAGATCCCATATCATCGCTCTGGCCGCCGACTCCTCCTGCGCCCCCACCGCCGCCGCCCATGGGGCCCTCCCAAACGTCGTACGCGTCATCGAACGGGTCCATCCCTAAATCATTGTCCATCAGGTCAAACAGGTCGAACTCCTGGTCCAACGCTGCGAGGCCGCGGCCGGCGCCACCCCGGATGTACCCGCCGATCTCTGGATCGAAATCGTCGTCCTGGTCTGCCGTTTCAAAGGCCGAGAGCAGGTCTTCATAGCTGCCCCTGCCCTCCGCCTTGTCGTCAGCATAACCGTCAGCCTCCAACAGCGGCGCCGGCTGCGGACCGCGCAAGAGGGGCGCCGGCGGGGCTGTGCCGGCATCGGCGTCGGCTTTGGCGTCGGCCGCAGCTGCTGTGGGCTTGCGGCCCCGCTTTGCGGGCGGCTTGGGGGCGGCGACGGCTCCCGCCTCCCCTGCCGCGGCAATCCCCTCCACGGTCTCACTCTTAGGTGGGCGGCCCCGCCGCTTGGGCGCCGCCGCTGCCGCCGCCGGCGCGTCCGCCCCTGCGGCGGCGCCGGCGCCGGCGGCCGCAGCCCCGCCCTCGGTCGTGGGCGTGCGGCTGCGGCGCTTGGGCGGCGCTGCTGCAGGCTTGGGGGCCTCCTCTGCCGCAGGCGGCGCCTCGTCGCCGCCGCCTCCATCTGCGTTGGTGGTTGTTGGCCTGCGGCCGCGCCGCTTGGGCGAGGCCCCTGAGGCGGCGCCCGCCTCCAATGCAGGCGCGG
>NW_014012520.1:14444-16860 GCF_000611645.1 Monoraphidium neglectum
CCGCCTCCAATGCAGGCGCGGCGGTGGTGCGGGGACGTCCTGGCTTTTGCTTGAGCAGCCTTTCGCTGCCTGCTGCCCGCTGCTGCTCGATTTCCGGTTCTGTGAGCACATCTGACAGGAACACGCCGGTGGTCATGCAGGGGAAAGTGAGGGCTAGTCAAGCTGGGTCAAACCCGCCAGACAGGCGACTGGTCAACCGTCCAAGGTGCAACAATCCGAATCCTCCCAGGCAACACAATAGCTGTCAAAACGTGTTCAGTAGCCCCCAGTCGCCTCACCCTGTGCAGCTGCGGTCTTTCGCGGCCGCCCTCTGCGCTTGGGTGCGGCGGTTTCAGCAGGGTCGGCGTCTGTGGCCAACGCCCGCGGCCTGACCGCCATCGGGGCGCACACACAACGTGCGTGCCTCAGCCATTGACCGCATGACGCCCGCCTGCGGATGCCTGCGCCGGCGATTGGGCCAGTGGGTGGGCTCGGTCGATGGATGGACCGGAGTCAGCAGATGCCGCCATTGCCAGGCCCCAGCGGTGCGTGGCAGTGGAACTCCCGCGGTGACCTGCTGCGGGCGGTCCGTCAAGCCGGTAACAATCTATCGCACCTGAAAAGGATGCTGGGTGCGGCCAGCGCGTGCGCCACAAGTCCAGCATGAGCATTGCCGCTTCCTCAGCGGGGAGGGCCGTACACGTCCATGCACACTATTGAACTATGCAGTTTGATAGAAAACTATCAGCTTGTCGTTCTCAAGTCACGGATCGTTACCGCTACCTGAGATCTCTATGATATCTGTAGTTCTTGTTCTTAGCGGCCACATGCAAAGGTGATGGTAGCTCTTTGCAATTGGCTTGAGTATGACGAGCGAAACGGCAACACAGGGCGGGCTGCCACGTACTGGTGGGTGGCAGGACAAGGGGGGGCAAGGCAGCACATGCCGTGACGCCCATCCTGTGCGCATCCAGACCATGGGCTGGCTGGAGCGTGTCCACATTGTAGAGATCAAATTCTGCAGACACACAGTTTATTTTATTCTAAATTGGCTGTCACAGCCGCGTCACAAGGTGCGGCACCATGTGAGCATGCTGCCCCGTTTCCATGGTGTGGGGTGTGGCTCAACCCACACGCACGCATGCACGCACACACGCACGCGCGCACGAACTTCCCATCGTGACGTGCCACCGTTTGTAGCGTGGCTTTCATCCGTGCGAGGCGTCAGCATACTCTTCCCTCCACTCCCTCCCTTCCTCCCTCTCTCTCCCCCCTCTGCCCCCCCCTCCGTCTCTTTCAACATGCATTGAACTACCTACCTTCTCTGGGGCTATCCCCTTCCAAGCGTTGATGTATCGCTGCTGGCAAAGCGGGACATCAACAATCAGTCAAGTTCAGCTATGTTGACGAAGTGTTACCTTAGTGGACGGCGAGTTCCAGCTGCCCCGCCATTGTACTCTCAGCTGCAGCGCCACCTTCCCTGCCGCCCCCCGAAAGCCATGTGACACTCACCCTCACACGTATACATCAATTTACTCATCCGGCTCCACGCTCCATTCTGAGCACCCACACAGTCGACCACCTAACAGCTGATTTGCCCAGCCGGCGCACATCCGCCCTTGGATTGTTTGCCATGATCTTTCCTCACGCCTGAAAGCAATTTTGCAGGTGTGCCCGTTACGTATCATCGTGACTATACGGTGCCCCCCTTCGTACGCGCCCCCCTCCCACCAACCCGTTAAATGGCTCAAATGGCAAGCAGCCTCCTCAGGTCAGCGGTGACATTACAGCACCACGGAATATTAAGGAATGGCTCTTGTCATGACCAGCATGACTCAAGTCCCTAAAGCTGCAAGCTTGTGCTGTTGTGTTTGTCGCCGCTCTAGCCGCCTCTTTCGAGCGGCCGCTGCGCACCGTTGACGCCACACGCGCGCCCGAGCTGCCTGCCGCCGCGACAGGACGCGCCTCCGGCCGGCGCCGACCGCGCGCCGCCAGCCACAGGAAGCCCCTTCCGTCGCTGCGCGCATGGCGGCGCGAACGGCGTCCCAGCGCAGGCGGCCGCCGCCGTGCGCGAAACGCGCGCGTGCGCCCGTGCTTGGGCGGTAGCGCCATCGCCAAAACGCCCACGCGATCACCCGCAGCTGCCACGCCCTCAGCAGCCCGCAGTGGCCCTGCGGCCCGTGGCCCACGTGAGCTGGCCCACGCCTCGGCGGCAGCAGTGCGCCCGCAGCATCTGCAAACGCGTCCATCCACTGCTGCGATGGCATGGTCATCCTGAGCCGCCGCCAGTCCTCCCGTCTGTTCGCCTGCTGTAACCCCGAATCATTGGCAGCAGGCATCTCGTCCTCCTCGCGCTGCTGCTGGTGCTGCCGCTGCTCTTGCCGCTGCTGGTGCTGCTGCTGCTGCTGCTGCTGCTGCTGCTGCTGCTGCTGCTGCT
>NW_014012519.1:0-5049 GCF_000611645.1 Monoraphidium neglectum
CCCCCACCCCCCCCAGTGGTGCCGTGCGCTTCAAGCACCTGGACATGGGGCAGTACGTCTTCGTAGACACAGACCACGAGATACTCATGGCGCCCGTGGACCCGGACTGGCGGTAGACCCCCGGACTGCTGCCGCGGCGCCCGGGCTGGCAGAGGGCCACCGCCGCCGCCGCCACACGCGCATGCGCGCCGGGACGCGCCCCGACCCTTGCAGCGGCGCGCTTTTGGTCCCCGTTCTGTCTCTGCTGGCCGCTCTGGATCCTGTCAATTCCCAAAACCGCACACCAGGGGGCCTCCGCCTCTCCTCCTCCTGCATCCCCGCAACCCATGGCGCCGCCCTCCTCTCGGACTGGCCGGCGCATCTCCTTGGGGCCCTGCTGCTCCGGGCCCCAGCCACGCATCAGGGGGGGGTGCGGCGCGGGGACCTCATCGGTTACATCGCAGCAGAGTCGGCTGGGTCCAGTTCATTCTGGTGGTCGTCCCAGCATCATACTCACACCGCACACGACCCTCATGCGCCTCGCTCCGCCCCTGGGCCCCAAATCGCCTTCGCTCGTCGGCCGCGGGCCGCGCCTGCGAGCGCTGGGCGGCCGTCGCGGCATGCGCAGGTCGCCCCGGCCTGGCATTTGGGCGCTGAGGCGTGGCCGACAGGGGCTGGCAGCGGGGGCCCAAGGGGGCGGGTGTGGGCGGAGGTTTTGCGCCAGGACGCAGCGCCCCCCCCCTTCCCGCTCAACTTTTGGCCGAGAACTGACGCATAGGACAAGGGCAGCGGGCCTGCATTTCATCCCGTAAACATTCCGTTGCTGGGCCATGGCGCGGCGGCGGGCCGCAGCGGGCCCCTTTGTCTTGCCTTGGCCCCTGCCGCCCGCAGCGTCTTGTGCTGCAAACTTGGTTTTGACCAGCGGCCAATCCTCTTATCTCATCCCATCGCCCCGGCCCCTGTGGCTGCACGCGCCGACGCCTGTGCCGGCCGAAAGATAAAGACCCGCCTCTGCCTGAAGGGTGCGCATTTCCTTGGTATGATGGCGCTGCAGCGCTCGGCACTTCATTCCCCTCCGACAAACGCTGTTTGCAGCTGCTGGCAACGCCGGCAGCACCCTGCCGACGCCCGGCCACGCCGTATTGTCCCGGCATCCTGGTAACACACGTGTCTATGAGTGTGGGCAAGGAGTCAGCAGCCTTCCCAGGGGCGTCACGGTGGGCCCGCGCAGCAAGCGACATGGGGGCAAGCGCGGCCGGCCTGAGAGGGGCGGGAAAGGTAGCTTTATAGCACACAAGGGATCAGCGGCTGTTTGGGCGCGAGTGGTGGTGCGGGCGTGTGTGGATCGCCGCGCCCGCGCATGCAAATGTGACGCGGCAGGGCCGGGGCTGTCAGCGGGGAGCCGCCGCCGTTCCTGTGCCGTGACAGGCAGTGACACCAGCCACTGTCAGGCAGCGCTCACCCCTGCCTCCCACGCGCCCTTGCGACTGTCCATGTATCCCTTTGCTCTGGACGGAATTTACAGCGGCAGTGAAGGGCGGGCGCAGAATGGGCGCCACGACTACAACTTGCTCAATTTTTTTCCGATCCACTTGTGCCGTGCGGCTGCTGGCCGCACTTGCAGGCAGTCGTACGCTCCGCAGCCTCGTCTCAAGTGCAAAGCGCACAGGTCCCAAGCGCACAACGCATGCGGCCGAGCGTGCGCGACGCGCGGACAGGGCCAATTGTTGCGTGCATGTGCGGCGGCGGCGCGGAAACCCCTGGTCAAGGCGGAGCAGCAATCAGCGGCCGCATGCGCGTGTGCGCCCCCAAAATCTCAATGCACGGTGAGCCCGGCAGAGGGCAGATTAGTCAAGGGTGAACCTCGCGCCCGCATGCCAGCGCGCGTGTCCCCGCCGCGCCGCGCACCGATGCGCGTGCACGCGCGCTGGCCTCGCAGAATGGGCGGCGGCCGGCGCAGTGCAGCGCAGGCAGGGGCATGCTGCGGTGTGTGCAAAAGGGCGCCCAGCCTGCTGGGTCTGGTCCTACCATACCGTATGGCTGGCATAGGTGGGGGTCGAGGCAGCAGAGGCGCGCGGGGCCCGGGGCAGAGAGAGTGAGGGTATCATACATACACATCGTGAAGTGAGGCGCAGTGCGTGAGAGCGGCGTGCAGCCGCAAAAAGAGAGTCGCCAGCCGCGCAGCTCACGGATGGCCCTTTTGCAGCATAGCACGTCAAACCGGCACGCTCAACGGCAGCAGGCGGCCGGCGCGGCGCGGCACGTGGGTGGCGCTGCGCGGTCAGTTGGTTCTATGGGTGCAAGAGAGAGGGCAGCGCTCAGGAGGCACCTGTGCGCAGAGGCAAGCAAAGGTAAGCAGGGAGCGGCCCACGGCGTTTCGTATGCTCATGCCGGCGCGAGCGCCGGCGCCCCGCGCCCGCCGCCAGCGCCGCCGCCCCCGCCGCGCGCCGGCAGCAGGCGCGGCAGCGCGACTGTGAGCGTCAGCGATATGACGGCCGCGGACAGCCCGAACGCGGCGTTCGCGCCGTGCGTGTGCCAGATGCTCCCAAACACCGTGTTTGCGGCCATGGCCGTGACGGCCATGAGGGAGTAGAATATCCCAAAGGCGGTGCCCTTGAGGTGCGGCGGCGCGAGGCTGACGATGACGCCCAGCATGGGGCCCTGCACCACCGCCCAGTGGACGCCCCACAGGACGCAGGCCACAAAGACGGCGGGCGGCCAGGCGCCGCTGGCGAGCAGCACGAGGTCGCCCGCGATGAGCGCGGCCATGCCCAGGGCGAACGTCATCCTGGGTGGGTGATGTTTTTGGGGTTGGGGGTTGGGGTGGGGGCGTTGGGAGGGGGCGGTGTGCCAGGATGGAGGCGGCGCGCGCAGCGGAGGTGGGAGAGGTTGGGTTGGGGACGTGTCTGCCACCTCCAGTAGCCAACACCCATCCGTAGGCAACAGAGGCGGGGCCTCTTCTTACAATACTCCCCGGGCCCCCTGAACACACGCCTAACACACATGACACACATGATACACGCCCGCCCCCATTTCCCCCCCTCACCTGGGGCCGTGCTTGTCGTCGAGCTTGCCAAGGGGGTAGGCGCACAAGCTCACGCTGAGGCACAGCA
This sequence comes from Monoraphidium neglectum, assembly GCF_000611645.1. NCBI lineage: Eukaryota > Viridiplantae > Chlorophyta > Chlorophyceae > Sphaeropleales > Selenastraceae > Monoraphidium > Monoraphidium neglectum. The sequence goes on from NW_014012519.1 coordinate 3,093, forward strand.
GGGCCACCACCAGGGTCGCCTCCGCCTTGCCAAAGCCCACCTTGGGTTTTAGGGGGGGGGAGAGGGGGGGCACGTAAGACTCATCAGCAACCGGCCAGCGCAGCGCGCAGCGCTGATTTCAGCTTGAAACAGCAATACACTGGGGCATTCGCATTCCAATGCCTTGCCGCCTGGCGCACACCACCGCACTAGCGTCCCTGCCAAGACCTGCACAGGCCTGGCCATGCGTGCTCCATGCACACTGCATCCACATACACCCAAGCCCATGCACCGCCACGGCGATGCCCAGCCCGCCGCACACACGCATCACACATACACACACATCACACTGCATCATCAACAGGTCGTACATCAAAAACGCATCACCCACATACCTCTATGGCGCGCGCCTCCAGCATTGACTCATTGATGTGGCCCAAGCCGTAGAGCCCAATGACAGCCAGCGTCCGGTAAAAGTCGCTCCCCATGCTGCGCACGTCGCGCCACAGCGCCCGCGCCTGCTCCAGCACGCCTTGCTGCTGCTGCTGCTGCTGCTGCTGTTGCTGCTGCTTGGCCGGCTGCTGTTTTTCGTGCACCTGCTGCTGCTTGGCCGCCTGCTGCTGCTGCTGCTGCTGCTGGCCTGCGTTGGTGTGAGATGGCACGAACGCGAGGAAGGCCACCGTGGCCAGCGCCGACACACCGGCCGCGCCCAGGAAAATGGCCTGCAAGTTGCGAAAGGCCGCGGGCGGCGCGCGCAGGAGGCCTCAGTGGAGGCCACGGGGTAGCATACGACGGCGCGGCAGCATAGGACGGCGACAGGCGGAGCGGCCAGGTGTTCACCCTGCATGGCCCCCAGGAGCCCGCCCGAGCCCATCGGCGCGCGCCAGCGAGCGGCGCCGCCGCCACCAAACACAGGTACTATCGAAAGCCAAGGACTACCTCGCCAGCATGCCCCACAAACCCTGCGAGGGGCCGCCCGGCCTTGCTGCCTTTTTCCTGCACCCCACCTCACCTGGTAGTTGTTGCCCGTCGCCTTCATCAGCGCAAACACGAGGCCGGCCCCTATGAAGCTGCCCGCCTTGCGCATCGACTGGGCAAAGCCAAAGCACGCGGAGCGGCTGGCGGCGGGGGAGAGGTCCCCGATGAGCGCATCACGAGGGGCGGCCTGGGATGGGGTGGGGCAAGGCGCGCAGGATGGGCGGGCAGTGCAAGCGGTCGGCTTGATGCTGTGCGCCGTAGATGCTGGGGGTGGCGACGGTGAGCTTGTCGGCGCCGCCACGCCACGCCCACTGCCCTGACTCCCACACTGCACGGCAGAGGCGCCGCGCTGCTGGATGCGAGGCCCTCACCCCCAACCAGCCCCCTGCTCCCAGCTAAGCTACACTGCACCGTACCACACCACACCACACCGCACCACACCGCACTGCACTGCACTGCAATGCACGACACAGCATCAAAGCGCACCGTATGCATGCGTTCAATCGGCCCAGCCGCTCACCTGCACGCCATTGCCCAGCCTGTCGATGGCCTTGCCAATGAAGAGCTGCCCGATGGTGGTGGCGAAGCTCATGCCGCACTTGGCGGCTGCGCCCATGGCGAAGCCAGCGGCGATGGCGGCCTTGCGCGAGGCCATGCGGTCTGAAAGGACTCCGCTGAACATGCGCACCACGTAGGAGAAGGCCTCCAGGACACCTGGTGCGTGTGAGTGAGAGAGTGTGTGCGTGGGTGGGTGTTTGGGGATGGGGTAGTGACGAGCAGAGCTGCTGGTCGCATGGAGCCACGCTCACCCACCTGTACAAGGATGAACCCACCTGCATCACCACCCCGGAGAGCACGCACAGTCAACACACACACACACACACGCGTACGCGCGCGCGCGCGCACGCGCGCACACACTCTGACGCACGCTCGCACGCACGCGGACACACCCAAGGCACCCCTGCAGAACCTTTCACAACCCCTGCTCCTGCCCCCGCCC
>NW_014012519.1:5661-15166 GCF_000611645.1 Monoraphidium neglectum
CCCTCGAACATCCCGAGGCTCCTCATCGTGAGCTTCAGCTCAGCCACCATGTAGATGGGCAGCAGCGTGTTGAACACACAGCTCGCGCTCGTCAGAGCCATGCTCACGCACGACAGCACAACAATGGAGCGAGGGATCCCGCCAATCATAGCCACCGGCGCCGCAGGCGCCGACGCCGCGGCCGCGGGGGGCAGCAGGGGCTGCAGGAGCTGTTCAACGTCGGTCGCCTCTGCGGGCGACGGCGGCGCGGCAGAGGCGCTCAACGGCCGGTGCCGTTGGTGCAGGCCCTCCGCATGCCCATTCTGCTGCTGCTGATGCTGCTGATGCTGCTCCTCCTGCTGCTGCTGATGGTGATGGAGGGGGTCGGCCCATTCGCCGCCGCCAGACGACCTGAGCGCGTCGTCCAACGAGGTCAGCGCGAGGGGGTGGCGCTTGCCCCCGGCACCAGGCTGCTCCCCGGCGGCGGCCCCGTCGCCCACGACGGAGCTGGCCGCTGCATCTGGCCGATGCTGCTGCTGCTGCTGCTGCTGCTGCTGCTGCTGCTGCTGCTGCTGCTGCTGCTGCTGCCTAAAGGTGAGCTCCAGCTGCTGCCGCGCGATCTGCGAAATCAGCGCCGACGCGCGGTCGCCGCCGACGTCGCCGCCCACAAACCCGCCGGCGTCGCGCCCTGCGCCGGGCAGGGCGCCGCCGTTCAGCGCCGCGAGGCCCGACGGGTCTATGTCACCCGGGACACCCTCAAGGTCATCGGGGAGGTGGGATGACGGCGCGTGGCTGCGCGCCTCGCGTGTGAGGTCAGCGACACGCCTGGCGAAATACCGCTGTCGTCGGTGCAGCCTACGGGTGGGGGCGTGCGCGTGTGATTGTTTGCGTGTGTGGACGGCTTTTGACCTCGTGCGCACGCGTGCGCGCGCGCGTGTGTGTGTGTGTGTGTGTGTGTGTGTGTGTGTGTCACGCGTGTGTGAATGCGTGCGCGGCGGAGATGAGTGTGTCAAAGCAGGAGGCCCAGGCGGGTTGAAGGAGTGCCATTGCGTGGGATGCACACGGTCAGGCGCGGGGATGGGTGGGACCGCGAGGGTCGGATTGGCGGAGGTGCGGGTGGTGACCTCAAGGCAACACCACGGGCGATGCACAAGCAGCGGCCGACAGCCTCAGGTGCGCAGGGCGTCGCACAGCGGCTGTATGCTTCATTGCCCAATCTCAATGCAATTCGCGTTCCTCCCGATTGATAGGTCTGCCCTAACACAGGGAGTATGACGCACGCTGCGGGCATACGAGCGTGTGGCGCACGCAGCAGCGGCTGCGGTGGCTGCGGCACGCACCCGAACGCCTCCAGGGTCTCCGACGGCATGCCCGGCCTATATCCCCCAGAAGAACTCCGCCTTATAAAGGCTTTCCGCGTTGGCGCTGGATAAGGCTGGCCGCAAGCCAGCGGGGCTGGCCTGCAGCGTTGGTGTGCAGCCATTCGCTGCATCGTCAACCCAAGCCTGAGTCGGTATCCAATGTGCTGTCAAGGGAAACACAAATCTTCTGGTTCAAACGAGTCAATCAGGGCTTGCGAGCAGGAGAATGCGTGGGCGGCGCGCAGGCACAATCCGATTATGCTCGTACAACCAGAATAATCCAATGTTCAAGAGTATTGAATCGATACGAACAGAATATGGACTGTGTGATAACGCCGGTCATCGGGTATGCGCGTCTGCACTCGCCGCCACCATTGACTGCCGCGCCAGGCGCCACACGTGCACCCCCGCTCCGTCGATTCCACCACCGCAGCTACCATGCATTGCGGGCTGCACCGCACTACTTTTGGCCTTTTTCCACCCATATGGGCCCAGCGGCAACGCTAATGGAAGTACCTGTGCAGTGTGGGTGCAACAGGTGCAAGAACAGAACTGATGATGGCCCTGGCGCCATCCGACCCCACGACTGCCGTGGGATGCAGCTGCATCCCTTGCCAGTTGGACTCATCCTTGTTCTTACAATGAAGGAGAATAATAAACGGCAGTGCGCGGCGTGCATCAACTCCAACATAACTGCACTGCTACGTGTGCAGTCATAGCCACGACACAAAAAACCCTCAACCAACGCGCATCAGATCAGTCCACCAGCGGCGCCGCGGGCTGCCTGAAAACAGGACGCGCTCACGGGCCGCAGCACCGCCACTCATGTCGTGTAGAAACCCCCGATCGCGTTGCGGCAGTAGCCCTGCAAAGCGGCGGGAACGGGAGTGACAGGTGCTGACACCCGGGGACGGGTGCCAGGCAGACTGCTGAGCACACCGCAACAACGCCGGTGGTGACCACTGCTCCCACGCCTGCGCACATCGCAGGCCGCCGTCCCCAGGTCAATCCGCCCTCAGGCCTCTGGATGCGGACGGCATGGCGGCACCTATGCGCACGCAAGCAACCCACCGGCGGCTTCATCGATTTGGCTGGGGCGGACCGCGGCGCACGCGCGCCCTCGTGCTGCGCCACATGCAGGGTCGCGGCGTACGGGGGGACCAGACCGTTGCTCAGCGCCTGGGAAGGGGCGGCGGCGCACGTGGGCCCCGGGCGGGCGCAGCAGGGACACGGCAGTGGATAAGTGAACTATGGGCTGGCGTTGAGCGCGTGGGCACCTGGAGTAACGGGCGGCAAGCGGCCCCGCTGACGCTGCGCGGCGGCGTGAAGCGGAGGGACGAGGGGCCTGTTTGGCAGGTGCCGCAGGCTGCTGCGCGGCACAAGGCGGCAGCTCGTCAGCCCGACAGCACTGCTGCCAGTTCTGCCAGCCCGTTGGCACGGGTCCCTGCCTTGCCTGAAGCGCATCTTGGTGACGCCCGGCCTCATTCTTGGCAGATTGTGCCTGCGTGCGCACGCGATGAACCGAATATATGGCATGGCGCGCTGGAAGGTCAACCATAATATGAAACAACACTTAAAGTTAAGTGTGGCGCCTGCGGCTTCAGCGGCTGGCTCAGCGCTCACGCCTGCGCTGCCGCTGCTGACTGTAGGAGCGAGGGGCGTTCATGAGCCTCGGCGAGGGGCGTTCATGAGGGGTGGCACCAACGCTGCTCCGCCGCACCTGCTTAACCGGCTCCCGCTGCACCTGCCGTTGTGTCGCTTGAAAATTTTTCAACTGCGTTTGGAAGCACGGCAGTGGTCAGGGGCCAGGGCTGGCGCTGCGCCGCCGCCTCGCATGGCAGCACACGCAGTGTGCATAGTTGGTCGCGCGATGTGGCAGCTCGTGCCCTACCCTTCAACTAATACCTGCTGGCTCAGCTCCATGGTTTGTCCAGTTCTGCTGTCGTTGTGCAAATGGTGTGGGCCCTCGCTGTCAATACGTGACGAAAACCGTCGCGGCTCGACCTTGCCACGCGAAAGAGCGTGGAAACTGAAACGAATTATGTCGTTATATATGGAGGATTTCTGATGTATCGTTTAGGGCCTTCGGGGGGCGATCACTGTATCCGCCCCATCGCGCCGGCGGTCAACGAGTCAACGCTGCAAGGGCTTTGAACGTGCCACACTCCCAGGGTAGAGTCTGGAAGGTTGAGGTTTTGAAACCATTTGAAAATAATTAAGAACGCATCAAAGAAAGTGACCTTCCCCAACCTGCCCTGTCTGGCTTGCTGTGCATATGTGCACGCAGCTGGTTGTTATCATAGCGAAATGCATCGAATCCGTACGCGATCGCCCAGTTAATCAGTTTCCTGAGCTAGTAGCCGATGCTTCTCTTGTGCACAGAGGTATATGTCAATGCAGTCCGCTACACATACGTATAAGATCAAGGGTATCAGGCATTACATGTGCATAAAAACTTCCGCATTTCAGTGAGGGCACGCTTCCTCAAATCGTGCTGCCAACCCTGATAATCACGGGCGGCAGCGCGCCAAGGAAGGGCCGCATGCAGGCGTGACCTGGTGACCAGTAGCTGCGCGGCTCCTGTACGGCATGTTCATGCTCAAGTGGAGCAGTCACGTCCGCGCCAGATGAGAAAGGCACGAAAGGGTGCATGAGGCAGGGAATAGAAGGACAGTATAGAAAATCCACACAGGCGAGACGCGTAATGGTGACGCGGTAGTAATGACGAGTTTTAATGCCGGCCTGACCCTGGGTATGGGTTCAGACGCGGGCACATGGTAGTGGCCGGCGGTGCGCACTGGGGTGCGCAAAGGCCCCCACAGCTGCCGGGTGACTCCAAGCGCGTGGGCAGCGTCTAGTAATGCGGGTGCAGGCGGGCAACCCCGGTGTTGCGAAATTCCTGATGTCGTCCGGGAGGCTCCAAGTCGCGCTATTGTGGAGTGTGCGGTGCGCCCTGACAGCGGCCGCACAGTCCGCGCGCCAATTTGATTGCGAGGTGTGCTCGCCAAAGGTGTAAACGGTTGCAGGTGTTTGGAGCAAGGTAGGGGGCCCCCAAGGCAAGGATGTGTCCTGTGCAAGCGAGGCCATGTGCAGCTGATGCAGCACGGACAATCGTGAGCAAACGGCCACAGCTCGCCGCCGCCACAAGCCGGGCGTACGAAACAGGCGCACATCAGGCTGAATGGAGGTAGCCGCAGTGCTGTGCGCCTTTTTGAAGCAGAGCGAAGACAAGCACAGCAATTATGCCAAGGGCGCGGCCGGGCAAAGTGGCCAACAGCCGCGTCCCTTGCGCTGCAGCTGGCCGCCGGCGGTTCTTAAACACCACCTGGCATGGCGCTGCAGCCGTGTGTGTTTGAAGCCATCACAAGCACACGAAAAGCAAGGCAGCAGTGTTTGGATTCCCCATTTGGAGCGGGGGAGCGAGCGGTGATCCCACCAGCAATGCTGGCCAGTAATGGGTGACGCACGCCCTGCTGGGTCTGCCCGTGACAAAGCCACATTGGCCGAGATTTTGGGAGCACCTGAACTCGGGCGGCAGTGGCATGCGTACGGTAGAGCTTTCGCCCTGCCCCTGCATTCAAGGCGCCCCGACGGCGCTGCCACACTGCGCCACAGTGACCACGTCAAGATTCGCCCTTGCGTGAGTGCAGGGCCCACATTAGGCGCAGGTGGGGCAGAGGGGCATGCGCCGAAAGGTGTCAGTGCATGTCAAGACGCAATGGCGTGTGGCTGGACGCCCACGCACAAAGGGGGTTTCAGTGATGTTTGGTCGCAAAGCTGTAGCACAATCGTCTTGTTCCCGGGACCGAGGGCCTCAGCACGCCCTCGGACCAAACACGCCGGCAACCTTACCGCGAGGCCGTCGATCGCGCCCCGCGCCATAAGCGGCCCTGCACCCGCCGCCACAGCCGCGCGCGGCCCGCAGCGGGCGGTGCTCCTGCCGCCGCCAGCCCTACGGCGAGACGCCAAGGCACTGCAGGGGCGACGGCCCCGGGGACGGCAGGGAGAGGGACAGTGCTTCGGCGTGCTGCTGGAGATCTAGCAGCTGCTGTGCCAACAGGACCCCTGAGTCCCGCTGCTCCTGCTGCATGTGCGCCGACTGCCGGCCCATCTGGGCGCTGGCCACCAGCTGCAGCTGGGGCAACGCGGATGCTGTTTGCGGGTCGTGCGCTTGCTGGTGCAGGTGCAGGCCGGGCGGGGCGGCGCCTGGCGCGCGTACGCCGATCGCCTGCGAACGTGGCAGCAAGTTGGGCATGGAAATCTTTTCAAATGGAGGATAGGAATGAAGGATTCTGAGCCGCACTTGCAGCTTGAGAAACTCTGCAAGGCAGCCTTGGAGCCACCAGAACATGTGTCAGCCGGCAGGTTAAGCGGACACGGCGCGCACCTGGAGGGCCGCCACCGCCACAGATGACTGCCGCTGGAGGGACTGCTGCTGTGGTTCGCACATCTGCTGCATTGGGGGCTGCGCCTGCTGCTGAGGCGTGCCGAGGCTGCCGCTGCTGGCTGGAGAGCTGCTGGTCCCGGCAAAGTGCATCATGTCGCCCATGCTGCTGGAGTGTGTGCCGCTGCCCTGCGATTGCAGGCCAGCGCTCTGCCGCGTGGTTGTGAAGAACTGGTGCTGCTGCCTCTGCTGCTGCCTCTGCTGCTGCCTTTGCTGCTGCTGGCGCTGCCGCTGCTGCTGCCGCTGCTGTCGCTGTGCCCGCTGCTGCTGCTGCTGCTGCGCCTGCTGCGGCTGGTATTGCACTTGCTGCTGCAGCAGCAGCATCTGCTGCTGCCGGGGCTGTACCTGTGGCACCAGCACCAGGCCCCCGCCAGGCATCACCTGGAGCAGGCCGGCAGGGGCCTCATGCCACGTCTGCTGATAGAAGACGCCGCCCGCTGCCTCGGTGCCCACGCCCTTGCCAGACATATCGACCGCCAGAACGTCGCCGCCGCCCTGCTGCAAGTGCAGGACGTGCCCGCCGGCATTGCCGCCGGCGTCGCCGTGCGGGTGCTGCACGCCCAGCAGTCCATTTTGGACCATCACCAGCTGCGGGCTCCCGCTGCCGCCGGATGCCTGGTAAGCCGAGGGGGCAGGAACATACGACACTCTGCCGTCGCCGCCGACGTCACCGCCAACCACGATGCTGTCGCCGCCGACCAGCACGACGCTGCCATACCTGTGAAGCGCGGCAGCGCCGCCTGGGCCTGTTGCGCCGTAGGCTGTGCCGCCCCCACCGGCCTGCAGTCCGCCGCCCGCCTGCTCGGCGGCGCCGTGCTGCGCCTGCGTGGCGACGTACGTGCCGGCGCCGCCCGCAGCAGCAGCCAGGGGGGCAGTCTGCATGCGTGTGTTTGCCTGTACGACAGTGGTGGTGTGGCGTGCCGCGGCTGCGCGCTTAGCCCCGAGCTTGAGGGACGCGCCCGTGCTCCAGCACAGCTCGGCGGGCGGCAGGTCTGGGGCCAGCGGCCTAAGCTCGCCGCTGTGGTGGGCGAAAAAGCAGACCGGGCGCGTGCAGCTGGGGCCGTACTGGCAGATTTCCGTTCGGAATCTGAGGGTGGGGCGGGCGTGTGGCAGGGGCTAAGCCATGGGGAGGCGTGCAGTTTCACAGCCAGGGGCTGGGCGTGTAGCTTCCCCGTGCTACCAGCCGCCAGCACTGGGCGGCTTGTTGTGAGCCCTTGTTACTCCCAACCAGTTGTTCACAGTGGCGGGAGGAGTCTAGCTGGCCTAGACAGATGTAACAAGCCCAAGCAAGGGAACCAGCAGCCAACCTCACCTCTCTGGGTGCAGCCAGTACTCAAACAGGTTGTGCGAGCTCGCGCACTGCAGCACGGGTTGCGGCAAGCAGGCCGGTCAGTTGGCTGGCGACGGGCGCGGGCGCGCGCAGCAGTGGGCCGCAGCAGGAAGGAGCTTTCAGCGTTGAGTGTTTTGTTTGACGGCACAGATTTGGAGGACTGGTGAGCCAGCGGGCCTCAAGTTGCCACGTGAGACGGTCGCAATGCCTGTTGAAGAGGCCCCCGGTCTGCAAATTATCGACAAATCACACGCAAGGGCGGGTGATGGGCAGTGCGTCATGCATGTGTGACAACGACATCCCGTCCCACTCTGGGCGGCCCCGTGCAGCAGAGGGAGCCATTTGCTGTGGCGGTACAACAGCAAATCAGAAAAGGAAAACAGCTGCAACACTAAGTCCTTGCGTGTAACCATGGACGCGCTGCGGCGCGCCCCCTTGTGACTGCACACCTAAAGCCTCAGCTTGTGACCCACACGGTGGCACATCGGCGGAGTCACATCCAAGTGCCACCCAGCGCGCACGTAGCGCATTCCTTCGCTCTGCGCGCCGCAAAAGCACCCCGCATCGCCTAACTGGCACGCGCACCTGGTCGCCGTCGGGGCAAGGCAGCTTCTTCTTGGCGTAGGGGCATGCGGTGGACCGGTAGCCCACAGTGCGCAGGTCGCGCCGCGCTGCGCGCTCGCCCTGGTGGCCACTGCGACAGCAGCGACGAGGATGCCCCGTGATGCGACAGCAGCAGACGGCGTTGCAGAGTGAGGAACGGAAGGTGCCTGGGCTCATTGGCAGGCACGTGACGGCACGTGACGACCGGCCACAGATCGTAGGTGCTGCAGCGTGCCGGCGGCGCGATGGGATGCACGCGCTGCTGCTTCGAGCCCACATGACATGCTGCTTGGCCGGTTCAAGCTGCGACCCTGCCTGATGCGCACACTCACCAGGGACAAGCTGCCCAGTCGTGCGCATACGTCTTTGGGCAGGGGTCCACCTGTCGAGGGTGTGGTGGCCATCGGAGCAGCCATTGACATGCAGCGGCCTGGTTGTACGCGTCCAGTCCTGTGGCCCCTGCCCTGGCTGACATGCGCCCCTGCCAATCAAATCGTGCATATCATCAGTGGCCCGCAAAGGGCGGTCGTATACCCGCCGCTGCTCGGCGCGATGCGGTGTCATAGTCCAGTCAGTGTGTCAAGCATTGCGCAGCCAGATGGTTTGGCCGCACCGCACTGCACGGGCCGCCACCACGCGCGTGAAGCGTCGCTTTTTGTTCATGCAGTATGCTTTGTTCAGGATTGAGGCGCGCCGCGGCCCCGATCTGCTTACAAAGCAAAAGCACATGCTGAAGGCCCCGGCCTTGCCTTGTAATGGAAGCATAGAAACTCTGGGTCGCATGATCCAAGAGAAGGAAGCCCCTCGCGCAGGCCCGGCTGGTACATGACTGCCCGGCCCATGTCCAGCGGCGCTCCCTCTCTTGCGGACTACCTGGTGACCTAGGCTGCCAGGTGTATCACGCTACAAGATTGACGGAGAGAAGTGTTATCCGTGACACAGCCCAGGGACGACCACGCTGAGCTCAGCTACCGTATGCCCAGCCACTAGGGCGCTTGTAGAAATCCCTAAGAAACGAGCGACCACATTGCATAGCTCATCACCAACGAAATAGACTTGTTCAGTAGCAGGTGTACACGGGAGCGCAACGGCGTATCGATCGCAAGGGCGCAGACAAGTTCGCACCTGTGACTCCTCTGTCGTGCGTGGCTGCAGTAACCGGGCTTACACGCGTGATTCAGCTCCCGACTGCTGCGCCGCCATGCGAGCCAGTACAGGATACTCACTCGAGGTGTGGGAATCGCACAACGCGTTGGGTTGAAGGTGCCCGGGCCGTTCACAGGCGGCTGCGGGATGACGTGAGCGCTCCACGGTCGAGCGATGCCTGCTTGACTACAGCCCAGCCAGGGGTTTCACGCGGTAGCTGACATAGATTGTGTACCGTGCAAACATAATTGACATGTGACGGTGCCACACGGCCAGTCCTGCAGTCCGTATCAGCCCGTCAACAAATTGGTGCCCAGAACCGAATCTCGCGGGCAGGGCAGAGCCGGCGCGGTAAGACTGCACGGCCTGCTTGATGAGTCAGCAGCCAACCAATTTCTCCTTAAATTTTACCCCGCGCAATCTCCTTGTGGTGGAAGTGATGAGTGGTGTACGTTGACCACAGGGCTTGAGGGATTAGCTATGCGTGCAACTTGTACGGTGTACAGCATCAAGGAGCAAGGCTACAGGCGGTGATGCGCCCGACAGGCGATTGAAATTCACACATTCACAACGGAAATATGATTTTGTTCGTCTGCAACGGGGAGTGCATGGGCGAGGAATGGTTGGGGCGTTGTGCGGGCG
>NW_014012519.1:15679-17822 GCF_000611645.1 Monoraphidium neglectum
GTGCGGGGGGGGGGGGGGCAGGGGGGACGAAGCGCACCGCCCAGGAGAAGCGCTTGGGCAGTGAGGAACAATTGCGTGCAGCTGCCATGCCAGCAGCGCTCGCCAATGCAGCGCCGTGAACGGCCTTTCACACGTCAGGCTGCGCCTGGCAGGCCCATCGATTGCGATCCCATCGGTGTCCCGGACTGCAGTGCTCATCAGCCTTTATATCGTGGGGCCATGGCATCCTTCATAGTGTGGACAGCAGAACGCACGGAGGGTCGGCGCAACAGGCGACGCTGTGCCGTAAAAGCAGCAGGATGGTTTGCAGACGCCCCTACAGCAGACCAGTGTCAATTTGACGCAACACACTGTAGCTGCACACCGAAGAGGGTCTGCAGCCATGTCAAATGTGCTCAGCAAGCCAGCCCTGCCCTCCTGCAAGCGAAGATGTCCCAGGGATGGCACGCGCCGCCGTGTGCACCAGCGGCAAGTTGGCAGCTGCCCACTCGCCAATGTTGGGTGCTGCAGGATATATGGCTGCGAGCCGTGCGCACGCTCACCAGACTTAGGTTTGGCTGTGTGAATAATATTGCACTTGACGCGAAAGGAGCCCGCTGCGCCAGGCGTGGCAGCAGGAGGGTGCCCCGGGCTAGACCCACCTGTGCGGTGCACGGTGAGGGATTTACGGCTGATTTCGTTTCGAGAGCATCATAGCGTAGGCGATCGTTGCGACGCCAACCCTTGGGGTCTGTCCGCTGGTGCACGGGTCGAACTGGGCCTGGCGAACAGCCTTGACCCATATGAACGCCGTGCGGCCGATCATAGCCATGATCTAGCACCTGCGGCGCGGAGCGCTCGCCCCACCAAGGCCTGCACCTTGCATCAATCGCTGCGCTGTTGCGAATTGTTGCGCTGCAGGGTCGGAGGCATCAGGAGTGAATGGGGCCCGGCGGCGGGGCAGGATGGATTGAACGCAAGCACGTCATTAGCAATGGGGCTGCAGGTGCTAGATGTTGCAGCATGCACGGCACAAGGGTGCACGTGGACCCGTGCCATTGGCAGCAAAATTGCCCAAATGCAGGTGCCGCCGCAGCCACAGGCACAGCCGGCCCTGCACGCCGCGGCGCTGGCAGCGGCAGCAGCAGCAGCACCTCACCTGCATCAGGCAGCAGGGGTGGCATGCCCGGTGTGGCATGGCGGCGGTGGCGGTTGCTCATCGTTGCAGCTGGGCTGGTGCTGCTGATTGGCGCCTGCGCAGCAGCCGCGGCAGGGGTAGACACGCCCGTGAAAGCGGCGCTTGAGCCTGCAGCTGCAGCCGCGGCAGAGGACGTGTCCGTTGAGGGGGACCTTGGGCCGCGTTTTGCTGTCTACAATCAGGTGGGCGGACACGGCAGGGTCGGTTGGGTGGCGGTTGGCATCAGACTGTGCCACCAATGGGGGCTGCAGGTTGTTGGCCACTTAGTCAATCATGTGCATGCTCATGCTCATGCACATGCTCATGCTCACGCCCACGTACATGTATGCATTCATGCATGCATTGTGCGCGTGCACGCATGGGCGGGCGCGCACGCGCGTGAGCGCGCGCGCGCGCGCACACACACACACACACACACACACACACACACACACACACACGCACGTACGCACACACGAGCGCTCACACAAGCCCATACACAAGCCCACACACACCCCACGCTATCCTCCCCCCACATGCCCACACACGCACACGCAATGCGGGAGGCACGGCAAATCCGCGACCTACCCTCTTGCCGTTCCCCCCTTGCCCCTGCGCCAGGTCCACTTTCACCTGGAGGTTGTGGTGGGGGCGGTGCATGTGCTGCAGCAGCTGACGGCACAGCCCGTCGACGTGTACCTGCCGGCCAAGGTGCGCAGATGACCGCCCGATGGCTGTCGCCCGCCCCACAGGGCGGGCCGTGTGGGGCCCTCATGCGCAGCAGGGCGGCGCGCCCAGCGGCCTGCAGGGTCAGGCCGTGTTGCTGCGGGCGCCGCGCGCTGTCAGGCGGGCCTGACACGCCGAGTCCGCGCGCTGTGTGGCTCCAGGTGGTGAAGAACAACTGGTATGGCTTCTTGTCGTGGATTGGCAAGATGGAGGGCGTGGTGTGGCGGGACTGCAACGAGTACGACGGGAAGACCACATATG
>NW_014012518.1:0-16669 GCF_000611645.1 Monoraphidium neglectum
CCCGTGCTCCCCTCCCCCACACCCCCGCAGTCGGCTGCGGCGGCAAGCCCGGGGAGCCTGGTTCTGGCGTGGCTGCCCTGGACACCAAATACATCGAGGAGGGATCCTTCTACTGCAAAGACCCCAGCGTCCTCAACTTGAAGCCAAACATCGCGCAGCCCATACGGTGGGTCCCGCTGTTATTGCAGGGGCAGGTGGCCCGGCTGCGCGGGCCCTCTCCATGCACGGCGGCCCCGCAGGCCTCCGCTTCGGTTTGCGGGGTCCACCTAGGGGCTGGCTCGGGGCCCGCCGCGGTGGCGTTGGGGCGAGCAACGCGTACGATGTGCACGCGAGCGCCGGGGTCGCGTCCTTGTAGATGTGGCGTCGCTTTTGATGTGCCCCTGAGAACCCTGCTACCTGACTTGATCGACCATGCCGCGCCGTCGTCGCCGGCTGAGTGTTTCCCTCTGCTGCTCCCCCCCGCACTCGTGCCGCTACCCCCCTCGCCGGCGGCCCTGCCCCGCCCGTGCTACCCTGGCTGCCCCCTATCGCCCTCCCTCTCGCACCCCACCCTTGGCCCTCATCGCGCCCCCCTCCCCCGCGCGCCCCCGGCACCTTCCGCGCAGCTGCACAAGCTACCAGCCGAGCCTGGGCGGCTTCTGCTGGAACCGCCAGCCAGACTTCTCCGCCTACAGGGAGCCCACCTTTGGCGCAGCTTCCCTGAAGCTTCTCAACGCCACCCACGCCGACTGGAAGTTCTACCGCACCAGCGAGAAGACAAAGCAAGGATATGAGGTGGCGGACGGGGTTATAATCAACAGGCTCGACCAGAAGGGCTGCCCCAACCATGCGTTCCTGTGAAGTTCCCCGTGAAGTTGCATTCCAAGCCGCTTTTTATGAAGGCGCGATTGCGAAGGCGTCGCCCGCCCTGCGTGTTGAGGGAGGACGGGCGCGGGCAGGGGTGGCGGCAGGGGCTGCGGCCCGGGCTTTGGCAGTTTTGCGGATGGCAGTTGGCAGTTGGCGGCGCTTTCGAATGGCCCGCGGGCGGATGATGGGTCAATCAGGCTGAGTTTGCCAGCCGTTGGGTTGCGGGGTCGATGATGTCGAAGCAATGCATCACACACACTTGATGGACAGCCCGAACCTTTTCAAAATCGCTCAACCACACTGCCACATTGAGTTGGCGCATGCCAAACAACCCATGTTCATCACTTATGCCTCTGCTGCTGCTCTGCGCCGCATGTTGCCTCTGTAACCTGAATTCCTTTGACGATGGAGCGGGCAGGGTGAGCAGCATGTGGACGTGTCCAACAGCAGCCTACAGAAACGCGCGCGCACACACACACACACACACACACACACATGCACACACTCACATGCACAAGCCCCTTTTTCTGGCACAAGCTGGTGCTGCGGGTTGCGGCCGTTGTAGTGCCCCAACACCGGGCTGTGAGGGTATAGAGCAGGTGTCACGATGACATCAGCAGGGGTCTGTCAGGTCACAAAGCGGTCAGCGAGTGCACATGGCGACTAGACACAGGTGCACCGACAAGCAGAACTGTGCCCGGCAGGAAGGCGTGGTGCTCTGAAACCTTCCAGCTCATGCCGCAACCGACGCAGGCGACACTGCTGAAACGCTGTTGTCTAACCAACACTGCTGGGCTGTCGTGTATCCACGGTGAAACATGAGTGGTCACTTGAGGTGGCCGGTGCTCCTATGTGTACGCGTCATTTGCACAAAACAATGATGTAATGTGGCATGCCGATGGATCTGTTTACAGAGAGTACGGCCCAAAAAACACCGCGGCGCTGGCCAAAACTCGTTTCACACCAGCGCAGCCGCGCGCCATTGCAGGATCGCTGGGCGCCTCTGGCTCACAGCCCCGCGGCCTGCCCGGCATGCGGCGCGTGCCGACACAGGCGCGGCCGCCGCCTCCCCCGCACACCGCAGGCCCCCGCTCGAGCAAACGTTGGCTGTGGCGCAGCAAATCATGATTGGTGAATGGACTCCCATCAAACCTCAAACCGATTGGGCCCTCTTCAAGCTGATTGCGCCGCGTCCAATTCGCAGCTAGCTGATCCTGGGCGCCCGTCGCAGCCTGGACTGGCCCGTCGGCAGGCCATCCGCTGAACCCAAAGCAGCCACGGCACCGTGACCTCGCCAAACACACAGTCGCAGCAGCGCCTTCAAGCGCCGCAGGACGGCGGGCCGCGGCGGGAGCACGGCGGCGCCGGCGGCGCCGGCAACGCCGCAAGTGGCTGCGCGCTAAGTCACGCCGCCTTGGGCTGCGTGCAGGACGGGGCGCCGGCTCCTTTCAGCAGGCGCGGGTCCCGCCGATGCCTGTCACGGGCCCGCCGCCGCGGTGGGCGCGTCGCTGGCCTGGGCAGCGGCTTGCGTCGGCTGCCCGCGCTCACCCCACAGCTGCGGCTCGCCCCGCCTGTCCGGGCCGCCGTCAACAGCACCGACACGAGCAACCGCCGCTGCTGAGCGCCAAACTCCCAACTGCCGAGCCTGCCGGCCGCTCCCATGCTTATGCCGTGCGCCTGCGCTGACGCCCCCGCCGCCGCGGCGCGCGGCACCGCTCACAGCTCCTTGCTCCACCCGCCGCCGCCCGGCGCCGCCGCCGCCGCGCCACCGCCGCCGCCGCCGTCTGCAGCGCCGCGCGCCTCCAAGAAGGGCAGCTCCACCTCCTCGGCAGCTGCATAGAAGCTCTCGATGTCGTAGTGGTCCCGCTGGTCCGGCGTGAACACGTGCGCCACGACTAAACATGACATCATCACGCGCGGCAGAAATCCCGAGGGGCGGGCGCGGGGGTGGGTTTGAGAAGAGATGGCAGGCCGCGCGGCGAGCGATTGATAACGGTGGCGTGTCGCGTTGGGGCGTCACGGCCTCAGCTGTGCAGATGCCTGCGTGCCCCATGCACCCCCCTCCCCACATCGTGCTTCCCAGTGCCGTGCTCGGCGCCTTCAGGTAAGGCACCCTGAGTCGCTATCAATAACGCACCATCTCCGTAATCGAGGATCTCCCAGGGGCTGCTGCCGGGGCTGCGGCGGTACACGCGTGTGTGTGTGTGTGTGTGTGTGTGTGTTGCGCGTTTAAGTTGTGGTCGTGTGTGTTGCGGCAACGTGTGGGGGGTGGGGGGGTGACTTGCGGAGGAGGATCTTTAGGCAATCAGGAGACATCTGCACACAGGGGCAAGCGGATATGGTATACACACGCACGCACTTACACACACTCTTTCACACAAACACGTACTTTTACACACAAACAAACACACACACACACATTCACGCAAAACAACCCACACACACCGTCACGCATGCGAGCACCGCAAGCCCACCTGTTCTGTTTGACGCGGCCCCAGTCCTCCTCCGCCGCCTTCTCCATCCGCGCCAGCACCGCCAGCAGCTGGGGCTTCGACACCACGGAGCACATCACAAAGTAGGAGGTCCACGACACCAGGGGCGCCTGGGGGACGAGCATGACGAGGATTGGACCCGGATTCAGCGCCGCAGCAATGGTGGAAGGGCGACGGGTAAAGGATGGGACGGGCGCGAAGCGCCTGCCCCTTGATGCGTCGCGCAGCGCGCGCGGGCGTCCGCCCCGTCCCCGAGCCGCCGCGTCCGGCGCGGCGGGGGGCGGGCCGGCAGGACGGGTTTCGAAAACAACCACCGGCCGAGCGGCTGCGAAAAACCTCCGGGGGGCTTTTGGCCTCACCACGTTGAGGACCACCAGGTCCTGCGCCTTGGTGTCATCGGCCACCTTGGCCAGGGCCACGGCAAACGCCTGGGCGCACAGAGCAGTGGTAGGGGGTCAGGTTCAGGTGCAATGCAGAGCAGGGCAAGGTCGGAGGCGGGGAAGCGAGCGTGGAGGCGAGGGTGCATGCCTTTGTGTGGGGCGCACGAGGGAGGAGCGGAGTGTGTGGGACGGGGCGGCGCGGCGCAGCGGCCTGGTTGTGCGGAGGGGGCGGCTGGCGCGTGTGCTGCTCTGCAGGGCGCCCCACCTCGACCTCCTCAGATATGGCGTCGTCGACGCCCTCCACCGCCGCCGCCGCCGCCGCAGACAGCCGCTGCTGGCCGCGCTGCAGCTGCTGTTGCCGCGGCGCTGGAGCCGCGCCGCTCAGGGCTGCGGCAGGCAGGCTGCTGCTGCCCGCTGCAAGCGCGCCTGCACGCAGCGTGCGCGGCGCCGGCCACCAGGCGGCGGCCGGTGCCGTGTATGCGGTGTGGCGGCTAGTGTAGCGCGCGGCGCCACGTCCAAGAGACTTCTGCATGTTTCCGTAAGCAATGCAGCTTCAGCGGGGGTATTGGCTTGGCCTCGAGTGCGTGTTGTGCTCGCGGTTGTGTTCAGGAACAGGTGGCTTGCGCAGAGGAGGATACTCAAAAACTTATATGTGTGTCATTAATCAATCCTCGGCTGTTTGTCTGCACGAATGAGCATTCCTGATTTTTGCTGACGCCTCAAAGACACAGTTGGGACAAGTCCCGTCGCACATGCTGCTGCTAGTGCTTGTGCTGCTTGTCTGCGGCCCCATGGCCCCTCGCTGGTCCGGCAGCCAGCAATGCTGCATCCCATGTGCAGTCCTGCCGTCCTGGCCCTGCCGCACTCGTGCACATGAAGCAGGGCAAGAGTAGCGCTCGCACAGCTGGTGACACGGGCACAGGAGTTTGTCACTCTGGGCTGGACCCGTCAATCGACAGCCTCAACGCCGGAAGGGCCGCCGTCGTGGCACCGCTGAAAAAGGCAATGTCCCGGGACCCGTGCAGCGCCCTGGGATGTGCTCAGCCATCAAAATTTTACGCCTACAACCAATGCATGTTCTGGCGTGCCAGGTGCCTCCAATCATACGGTCCAAGACAGGCTCTTAAAAACCTCCACACAATTTCGAAAACAGTACCAGATCAGGTCAATTGTTTCCCAAAAATGAAGGCCGAGCAGTGACGGGCGGCACCAACGCCCCTGCAGGGCTGACCGCGCTCCCAGCCCGCTCGCTGGCGACGGCGCGCCTGGGAGAAGGGCTGTGCTCACATTGGCCCCACAAAACAACTCTGTCGTCTGGTGGCCCGCAACAGCTCTATGCATAATCAGCAAGTGCTCGCTTTTCACCACGCCCTCGGCCCTCCACAACAGGCCCACTCTGCTGGCCCCCCTT
Source organism: Monoraphidium neglectum (assembly GCF_000611645.1). Taxonomy (NCBI): domain Eukaryota; kingdom Viridiplantae; phylum Chlorophyta; class Chlorophyceae; order Sphaeropleales; family Selenastraceae; genus Monoraphidium; species Monoraphidium neglectum. Next base: position 5,130 of record NW_014012518.1, read on the forward strand.
GGGGACGTTTGGCCAGTCGCACCAGATGAGATCAAATCAGGCCGCCAGATCTCGCGCAGTCGGACCGCCTCCGATCACGCCCCAGGTCACGCCGATCCGCCTGGCACCGTGAAGGACTCCTGGATGACCCGCAGCTCGCGCTCGTATTTGCGCCACTGGCGGGCGGTGGGGGTGGCCACCGATATGAGGAACAGCCGGTTGCCCACCGCGGTCGCAGACACCAGCCTGGGGGCAAGCGCGGCGGCATGAGGCAGGCAGAACGGTTGGTGGGGACGACGACGCGGTCAGCGTCATAAATTCGGTGTGTATAACAGATGCAGCGTGGCCGTTCTTGCGCGACGGCTGACGCCATGGGGTAGTCCTCGGGGCGGCTAGCATCTTGCATCCCGGCCCCTCCCACCCGCGGTCCCCTACACACGCCTAGCGCTACACGCACGCACTCGCACCAACACACACACGGACGCGCGCGCACACACTCTCTTGCTCCCATCCACACGCACGCTCCGGCGTCCCGTCCCCTCACCTGTGGGGCTTGACCGCCCACTGGTAGTAGCTCAGGCCGCCCCTGGTCACCACGGCCTGCTCCAGCACGTCCCCCTCGTCCAGGGGGCGGCCGTAGAGCTCGGGGGCAAAGCCGGCAATGATGCGGTCTGGGGGGCCCAGATCCTCAATGCGCACATCTAGGGGAAGGTGAGAGGGTAGGGGGCCGAGAGGCGGGGAGGGGTGTGTGGATGGGTGTGCGAGGGAGTGTGCCCGTGGGTGTACGGGTGCATATGCACGTATGTGTTTGTGAAGGAGGGAGAGGTTGTGCTTGGGAGAGAGAGAGTGTGTATGTGGGGGGGGGGATGTGCGCGTGTGCAAAATACTCACTGCAGCCTTTGGGCGCTGCAGAAATGCAGCATTCCAAACTGCTGATTCATGGACCGTTGGCGCGAGGCAGCATGTCTTGGTGGAGGCGGACACCACAGGCGCCGAGTGCAGGGATGCGAGCGGTCAAGAATATGGGTGGATGGGCACGGCCGCACCTGCGTTGAATCCGATGTCGGCGAACCGCGCCACTGGGGCCACCACCACGACGAGGTTGCCCTGCTGCCGCTCCCCAAAACGAAGGTCGATCTGGGACGCAAGGGGTGGGATGAGGCAAGGCGGGGCCACGTGGGGCCAGGCAAGGCGGTGCAAGCAAGGGGGCTGGAAGATGGGGGCTGGCTGTACCGCGGTGGCCGGAACGCGGCATGGCCGACTGTTGAGGACGGTCAGGGATCGCCTCTTGTGGAGGCGTGCAGGGGGTGGGCAGGGGGGGAGGGCGGCGCACAGCCGCGCGGCGCGGGTGGGTCGTCCCGAGATGAGCGTGACGCGGCGCCGACAGTTGGGGTGATCGCGGCCAGGGGAGGGGCGCACCTCTGCGCCTCCCAGGTCAGCGATGGACACCGGGGTCTCGTCCCAGCCCGCGGGCACCTTGAAGCTGCGCGCAGGACGGGGGGGAGGGACACGGGCGGACTCTGAGAGGGGGGAAAGGGGCACGCGCGCGGTCGGCGGAGGCAGCGCAGCTCGAGCCTTGCGGGCCGCGCGCCGCGGGGGCCGCCCGCGGAGGGCTTTGCGGCGGCGGCTGACAAGGCGCCCGCGCCGGCGCGCAGGCTGGTGAGAGCCCATGGCTTGCGGACCAGGCGCCTGCTAGGCTGCTGAGAACATGACAGATGTGGTACGCAGGGCTGCGCCCCACCCACCTGTATCGCGGGATCTCGCTCCAGCCTGATCCGGGCAACGGGGCGACGGTGCGGCGGGTGCGGCGGCGGCGGCGGTGTTGGTGGCGGCGGGGTGAACCAATGAGAGGCCCGGCCGCGACAGCCGAGGCCGCGGCAAAGGAGGTGCCAGCCCTGGCTGGCCTGGGCACACTGCACGCTTTGCTGCCTAGCAAGAAGACAACAAGCCGGCCCTGTTGGGAAGTGGGCCCCGCCCCTTCCCCTGCATAATGAGAGGGCCTGCTACCGTACTCACCAACGCCATGACCGCCTGCAGGAAAGACGAGGTGTCCAAAGGGGGTGGGCGCGCACACATGTCACGAGGCGGTGCCGCAGGGCGGGCTCGTGCCGATCCGAACTGCTGGATCCGCCGCTGCTTTTGGGTCCCATCTTGCGCAGTGCGCACGTCGTGTGGCTGATGCCTGGGGGTCCGCACCCCACCGCATGGAACCGCAGCCGCCGCCGGCCACAGGTGGGCGCGACGCAGTCCGCTCGCCCCGTCCGCCAGCGCCTCGCGCGCAGGGTTCCCCCGCGAGGCGCGGGCGGCGCCCGGTCCCTCACCTGACTTGCCCTCAGGGCGCGAATAGGTGTAGAAGCCCTCGCTGTCGGGCTCGGCTGACACGCCTACAGCCGGGGGTTGGGTGCCGCGATGGGGTTCGAGAAGGGCGGCCGTTGCGGGCCGGCAAGCGGAGGTGGCTCTGCAGCTGCAGCTGCTGCCGGCAGCCCATTGAATATTGTGGGCATGTGGCGCGTGGGAATGCAAGGGCATGCACGTGTGCATGCCCAGGCACGCTTGCCCACAAGTGCGTGTGAACTTGTTTGTTTGTTTGTGTGTGTGCGTGTGCGTGCGTGCGTGTGTGTGCGTCTGTGTGCGTCTGTGTGCGTCTGTGTGCGTCTGTGTGCGTCTGTGTGCGTCTGTGTGCGTCTGTGTGAGTGAAAAACAGAACCCTTTACCATAGTCATGGTTGAGCCACTCACCAGGGATGCGCCCGGCAGTCAGCCCCTGCACAGCCCGCGCGTCCAGGGCGGCCAGGAGTCCAGGTGCTGCCGCGACGAGGCCAAGCGTCATGCGCCGCGTTAGCGCCGCATCAGCACTCAACATGGAGGTGGCAGGCGCATACTGCTCCTGCAGCCTCAGCGGCTGCTGATCCTGCTGCTGCCGGGACGATTGCTGCTGAGGCACCGCGCTCGCCGTGCACAGGCGCTGCGGCGCGCGCACGACTGGCTGTCCCGCGCGCGCCGCTGGGACCGTGCCAACATGGCGCGCTTCCGAGGACACCGTGTGTGTTTTGAGATGCTTCATGGAGCAATTGAGGAGCGCTTACAAGAGATCGGTATGCCTACGACTTCTTGGCTACGTGTGAGCCTGTGGCACAACGATGAAGGGCAAGACGAGGACCAAGCAGACGCGACACAATGAACAATGTGCGTGCGACTGAGCAGTGCTCTGCGACAGGGACGTCGCGTACGGTAGATCCCGGCGTGGGGGCCGCTGGCCACAAACGACAAAGGCAAACGGTGCGCCAACTGATAAGAGTCCCAGATGATTGCCTCATGAATCCGATGCAACGGATCCAGTTCTCGACCAGCTGTGCCGAGTGGCGAGCAAAAGAGGGGCGGCAACCACTGGCCGCTGGCGGGCAGCGGCATTGCTGCAAGGGGATCGTATGGATTGCAGGAATGGCTACAAACTTCTGAAGTAAGTTCAAGTCTGCCTTGTCTGTAGTGTCATCCAACACATGGCATGGCTGAGCTGCCCACGTTGTGCCACTGTGCCTGAGATGCGTGTAGTCAACTGTGGTCAAAGCAACTCCAACACTGATACTATTTGTGGATCAGGAGGGAGTCAATCCCGTCCTCACCTTCTGCGCGCACGGCCATGCGTATAAAGTAACAGTCATTTACCTGGGGGCAGCGCTGCGTGCACACGGCATTCGGTTGCGTGGGCCACGGACCACAGGCCGCAGCAAGCCATGTTTGCGCGTTGATGTAAACATGACCCTACTGACTTGCCAGGTGCAATCAGGCTTTGGACCGTTGCGATGCCCTGTAATGTGGTCCTTTTACTTGCATCAGCAAGGCTTCCTGCATGTACCCACCAACCGGCTGCGGACAGCCGTCGCCCACAGCCTCGTGGCAGCCTCGGCCGTCCGGACTCAGTGATTGTGGAGCAGCTGGCAGTGCCTGGCCGAGAGCCCAGGATCGTCCATGTAGTTGAGTTCAAGTACACCATGGATTATGGCTTGAACAGGCGGTGCATGACATAGGGTGTATGACATAGCACATAGCCGAGAGCCAACACAGCTCGCTCATGGATCGGCTGTCCACAAAGCCGGGCCTGCACGTGATACCCCTGGGGGTCACGGGGGGGATGCAGCAAGCCCTCGGCCCGACACTGCTGCAACTGGGAGTGGAGTGGAAGGATCTAGCCCGCGTGCGCCGTGACCTGCATGGCAGTGCTTTGTGCCACACCCACCGGCTCATACTGCACGCCGGGCGCTCCAGGAGGGCGGCAGCGTCGGCGGCAGGGCGCGCACGGGGCGGCACGGAAGCGGCAGCGGCGGGAGCCTCCGTGGTGTTACATGCATGACCATGCGGGTGCCGCCTTTGTCTGCTCAGACCAATTGGCGCAAGGTGTGCGCGAGGCGGCACCGCAAGGGTCAACCTAAGGGCGCAACCTGAGGGCCCCCAAACGCTTTGGGGGGGGGGGGCAGGGGTCCCGGACAGCAGTGGGGCAGCGGGGAAACGGGCGCATGTCCTGACACTCACGCCCTTCCTTATAACATACCGGGCGCCCAGCGCCCGCTCTACTCTACTCTACCCACCGCGCGATGGACCAAAACCACGCGAACCGCCAATCGCCTCCCAGTCCCTGGCTGGTTATGGCACCAAGCCAGCTCTGCCCTTTGGGATGGTTGACTGCGCGTACGGCTGGTGTGCCGCACGTGCACGCCAGTTGCTCCATCATTCGATCAAGAATATCATCACGCCTAGACAAGAAATCAGCACTGCACTGCACGCAGCATGATGGTGCACGCAGCACTGTGGTCCAGGCTGCAATCCAACGTTTGCGGCGATCATTGCTCTCCCTGTCACCTCCGCTTCTTGACTGATCTGATCTGGTGCATGCAGCAGTCTGATGCATCCAGTTTCCAGTAACCTCATGCCTGCAGCAAATTAATGCGTACTGCGCACGTTGGTGACCAGATCGACTGCAACAGCCTTGTCGGCGCTGCATGTGACTCTCGCATGCTTTCAAAGCCCAAGTTGGGGCTTGATACAGTCATCTACAGTGCACAAAGTGGTGTTCAACCGACGGCGCGCAGGAGGTTGGCGCATGCTTCCTTGGGAAAGCCATGCGGGCACGGCTGCAGGGCTGGACTGCAAACATTGCTGCGCGGTCAAGCATGGCTGTAACGGGCTGCCGCTGCCAAGCACGGAACAGAGGTATGTATGTTGTCCTCTTGCTGTAGGTACATTTGCTGTAGGTACACAACCAAGAAATCTTGCGTGCCAAGACCACAGCAGCCAAACACACCACAAATCAATTGACTCAGCCCAACCACAAGCTGACCCGAGGTGCAATGCGGCGTGCTTTCTACTCCGTCCAAGCTCACACGTCCGCATCCCCGGCCGGCAGATCCCCGCCGCTGCCGTCGCCTGCCGCCCGCAGCGCCCGCAGCGCGCGCAGCGCTGGCAGCTCCGACAGCGCCGGCAGAACCGCTGCCTGCTGGAGCAGGACGAGCATCACCGCTGCAAGCGCCAGCGCCGCCAGCACGCTCGCCGCCCCCGCCCCCGCCCGCGTCAGCCCGCGCGCCCCACCGCCGCCCGGCGCGCCGCCCGAACCAAACCTCGCCGACCCCGGGGCGCGCCCGCCACGCGCCGCCCGCGGCGTGCGCCCGAGGGGCGTCATCGGCGGCGCGGCCTCGCTCCATGCGTCCACCTCGCCCGACGCGCCGCCCGCCAGGCACGCCCCGCTGCCGCTGCCGCCGCTCGCCACCAGGGCCGCGGCCAGCTGCTGCGGCTGCAGCTGCTGCGGCTGCGGCGGCGGCTGCTGCTGCTGCCCCGACCCGTCCCCTGCGTAGCCCAGCGAGTCCAGTCCCGCGGCGTTGCTGAGCTTGTGGCTGCGCAGCGCGCTGGGCAGCGCGCGGCAGGGCACCTCCTTCGGCCGGCAGACCTTGATCTTGCGGCGCGTGCTGAGCTGCAAGAACTGCACACAGGGGCGCAGCGCGACGCGTAGCGGCAGCGGCAGGCCGACCATGTACACCGTGGCGAGGCGCGACGGGTAGCAGCGCTCCAGCAGCGCCGCGGCGCGCTGGTACGCGGGGCGCTGGCGCAGGGCCTGCGGCGGCGGGGGGACGGCAGCAAGCCCGGGGCAGGGGCGGCGTCAGCCCGCAAGCTCCTGCAGGCGCAGCCGCTTGGTGCGCCTTGAGGTGGTGGGATTCAGCGTTGAACCCGACAGGCCCGCCGAGACAGAGGCAGCGGCGTTTGCGTGCGTGCGTGCGTGCATGTGTGTGTGCGTGCGCGCGCGCGTGTGTGTGTGTGTGTGTGTGTGTGTGTGTGTGTGTGTGTGTGTGCGCGGTGGGTGGGGGTGGCTCACCCCTGGCGAGGAGATTCCCGTGCTGTCTATGACGACGTTGATTGTCTCGAGGCAGTCGTACTCCGGCATGAGGACCCGCACGCCATACTCCACCTGTGAAGGGTGAGATTGAGATTATGCTGCGTGTGTTTATGGCTGTGCGTGCGGGGTGTGTGTGTATGTATGTGCGCGCGCGTGCGCGCATGCGTGACTGCATGAGTGGGTGCGTGAGAGTGTGCAAGTGCGTGATGTAGTGAGGTGTTGCCGAGCGGAGGGGCGATGGCACATGCCGAGGGGGAGGCTTGAAAATGGTCGGTTCAGCCCGAATCACGGCTGCACTGACCGTCGCACCCGGCACGCACGCGGGCACAGACACTGCACTTGGGAGGCGAGCCGTCGCCCCCCTTCTGGCAGAGCCTTGGCCGTTGGGCGGCGCGGCGCCTGGCCCCCTCACGTTTGATATCACGGCCCTCGAGACGACGTCGGCGCCATGCGCGCGGCTGGCGTTGACCGCGGCGCGGTTGTCGATCATGAGCCACAGCCTGCCCTCGGGGTCGGGGCCCTGCGATAGGTGACACCAGAGGGATGCAGGGCCTCTGCGTGCTGGGCCTGCATGCAGTTGTCTGGTCTGGTGCTCAACCACCATGGGGCACTCCAGTGATGGGCAGACCGCCTGCCGGTGGCGGCGGCCTGTCAAGTAACCCCTGCCAACACTTGCCAGGCTCGCCGTCCCACCCCACCCCCACCCCACCAAGCACGCGCTGCCGCCCATCCCAACCGCCTGCCCTGGCGTCACCCTCCCCTCAGGCGCGTGGTGCCCGCTCACCTCCCACCACGTTATGCGGCTCCAGGCCTCCAGGTCGCTGGCGCTGAGGAACGAGTACTTGGGCCACCACACCACAAAGTCGCGCACTGCAGGGGTTTGTTCGTGGCGCGAGGCAGCGGCCAGAAGTGGAGAGGCGACAGGGCTGAAAGCAGGGGTACGCTAGCGCGTGCAGCATTCCAGTGTGCGCGTGAGGGAACGCAGGCGCCGGCGGCTAGACGTGCAAGTGGGATGGTGCGGGAGGCCAGCCATCCAGCCGGCAGAGCGGAGGGCCGCTGGGCCGGGCCCGGGAGTTGGCGTGGCTGGCCACATGCGGATGCATGGGGGATGTAGGGTCTGGCTGTCTGGGGTCGCGCCCGCAAAAGCGGCTGGCTGGCAGGTCACTGGGATGTGTGTGCGCGACGATTGCGCCGGGCGCACCGTTTGCCAGGGTCTTGTCCATCGCTATAAGCGCCTCCTTCAGACTGCGCGCCTGAGGTTGGAGTGTGCACAGCACACGCGTGCATGCGCATGTGTGAGTGTGCACCAAAACGAATCATTGCCCTGGTCGTACCCCCCCCTTTCCCCATCCCCGTAACCCGAAACGCACCAGCACATGCCTGAACATGCACAGACGTTGTAAGATCTCACCCCTCAGACCTGCCCCAAACCCCTCCCTCCAACTGCAACAGTACGGGCACGCACTTGCACTTGCACTTGCACTTGCACGAGCGTGCGTGCACACACACACACACACACACACACACACACACACACACACACACGCACGCGCACGCACGCACGCACACACGCGCGCACGCACGCGCGCGCGTACATGTAGACACACACACACACACATACCTGCAGGACGCTGTAGCAGAGTGCGTATCTCATGAGCTCGTGGTTATCGTCATCAAACACCTCAGGGGGCAGCTCCAGGGACTGGCGCAGGGGGCGATATCAGAGGGGTTGGGCGGACTCAGCTGGGTTCCATCTCAGGTGAAGGCACCGCCCGATCACACGTTCAAGGCCTTGCTGGGCCACGGGCAGGGGCATGGCCCCAGAGCGCCGGCCGCCACAAGCATGCAGCCAGGGTGGTGGCGCGCGGGGGTCGAAGCAGGGCCGAGGGCGCCGGCGGGGCGCGCGGAGCGAGGCCGCACCTGCTGCTGTAGGCGGCCGCGCAGCAGCAGCAGCCACTCCCTGTAGACGCCGCAGTAGTCCTCCAGGGAGCGCGGCACCCGAGGATCGACGCGCGGCACGCTGGACAGGCCCAGCTGGAGCGCGCGCACTGCGGGGGGCGGGGTCGGGAGGAGGGGCCGCGGGCGCCTGGTCGCAATGCGCGAGGTGTGAAAGAGGGTAAGGGCGCTTGCTGGCAGCGCTGCCGCCATGAGGTTGCCTCGCGGCATGACATTGCCGTGAGGCGTGCTGCCGTGCTGCGGCGGCGGCGCAGAGGCGGGCAACATGGCAAGGGCCGCGGACTAGTGCTCTTGAAAATCGCGGGGTGGCAGCCGGCCAGACGACCAATCACCGCCCCCTGCGCCCAACCTTCGGTGGTGGCCTTGTCCTCTGTCGGCTCCCCCAGCCGCCGCTGCTCTGCCTCCCGCACGAGATTAGCCGCCAGCCTCACCGCCTGCGCCACCACCACCGCCGGCGCAAAGCCGTGCGCGACATGGAGCGCGCCGCGCGCCGCGGCGACCGCCCACACGGGCTTCCGCCGGCGCCGGGCCGCGCCGGCGAGGAGTGTGAGGGGCCCCTCGTCGCTGCCACTGCCACTGCCGCTGCCGCTGCCACTGCCACTGCCGCTGACCAAACCGTCGCTGAGGAGGGCGGCGGCGCTGCCGCCCGAGCGTGGCAGCAGGTGGCCGGCGAGGGCGGCGATTTCAAGGATTGTGGCGAGGGTAGGCGCCACGCGGTGCAAATGGCACACCAGGATCGCCTGTACGGTGTGCAATCAAGAGGCCGCCAATAGTTGGCGAGGGCTGGAACGCGCGTGGCGACCGTCGGGACGAGTGGGCGAACGCACTCCCATGCGGCGCAGCAGCGCGCGCGCGTGCGACGCGCAGCTCGCAAGCCCCCTGCGCACTTTCAGCGTGCATGATGTCCCGCGCAAGAGCTTTATTCCTAATCGCATTGCTTTCAATACTATGTGCAGAGCAGAACGCCGGCTAGACCTTGCCACGCAAGCACGATTCCTTGGCACAAGTCCGCAATAAAAAGCGATTGCTGCGTATGAAAGCTGCAGCTTGGTTGTGCTGCATCGCAATCGTTCCGATTGGCAAGCAATCAAACGCCAGTCCAGGGTGCGAGTCCAGAAGATGATGGAACTGGTGCACGGGTGGACACATACAAACTTGTCTTTCAGAAAGGGTTCCATAATCAATCCTATCTTACCCCCATTCCAAGCGTTGAGGCCAGCACTGTATCGTGTCGTGCGACCGATCCTGCCAGGGCACCTCTGCGGTTCCACCTTGCTTGCACACTCCCTTACAGCGCAAATCGGACAAGCCTCACGTATAGACCAATAGTGCACCTTTGTGCTCATGAGGCTTGTATCGCCTGCAGGCAAACGAACAGCCAGTGGCGCCTGGACACGGCGGATGGATCAATGGCTATCCAGCTGGGCATGCGTGACAAACCTGGCGCGGCCAAAATGCGTTACCAGAGGCGCGCGCGACACGTCTCGCTTCTGGGAGCAGCGACTGGTTGCTGCAGCCTGATGCTGCTGGTTTCAAAGATTACGTTTTCGCATGGTTGCGTTTATCACCGCGACTGCTGACGGGGCACCCACAGAGTGTGTCTTGCTCAGCAGGCAAGCATGCCCGCTTCCCGTACTGTATCCCGCCCTACGCACAAGGCCTGCTCTCAGACCTCGGCTTGCATGCTTTTACTGTGCAACTTATCCCTCTGCTTTGCTGTCAGGCACAGCCTTACAGATATTGCACGGCAATGCATTATTCAACACGCGGCAAGCTGGCACGCGCATGCTTCACCAGCTGCTTGCACAAGCGACCGGGGGCTTTTGCAACAGACGCACGCCAAGATCAAGGCGCCTTTGGGCGGTGCAGCTTTAGGCACGCGGCTTCAGAACCTTTGTCCTAGTGCTGAAGTGGGTCTGGGATGGTCAGCTGGCATGCCGCAGGTCGGAGGTGGCGAGGCGTTCGCCGGGTCAGCCGCCAATCAAGTCGGCTTGGAGTCGATCAAGCTGATGGCGACGTCGGTCGCCACCAGCGGGCCCCGCATCACAAGCTCTGTAAGACAGAGTTGCGCAGGTTTGCCCGCCTCAATGCACTGCAGCGTGGAGCTGCAGGACCATTTGTAAAGTGTCGCGCGACCAAGGGGGCCGCTTGTGGGCATGGGTCATCACTCCCAGATTGGGTTTATGCTAGGGTTGTCGTAGGATCTTGGCGCAAACCAGTTCTTACAAGAGACATAACCTAAATGGCATCATGCATGCAGTGAGGAGCACGCCGTTACCCTGTGGTGACTGAAGGAGCCCACCACTGTAGACACCCACACAGCAAATGTGGCATGCAGCGGTGTGCACAAAGCGAGTGGGGTATCCCTGCCCGCTACAAGTTCGTACATTCGATGTGTCTCGGTACACAGAGCATGCACCGAGCTTTGCGCCTTACTCATATGTGTGCGCCACTGTGCTGGTGTCTGTCAAGTGAACATCACAGCACTGGTTTCGAGGCTCTGGACAACCACATTGCTCATGTTTCAAATTTGCATATGTTGTTATTGTGTCACAACTCAACCCATTATTTGGACATGCCTTTCTTACAATTGGTGTTGTGGCTGACCGGCGTAAGGCGCACACCGGCGCTCTTGCTGCTGTTCCTCCTCGAGAATTCCGCCTTGTTCTGGCCTGCCCAAAAGACCAATGGCGGTCGCCGCCTGTCTTGGTCGACCTTGCAAACTCAGATGGCAGCCGCTTGAGACAATGTATCACGTGACATCCTTGCCGATCCGTGCTTGTGGATTCGCACACTTTGTAATTTTGTCACCAGCTTCCACCCAGCTCGGCTTTTGGCCTAGGGATCGGGGCAGGGTCGAGGTCGCGGCTATCTGGCTGGTGATCCTAAATATAGGGATATTAAGACATATTTGAATGTCTGGAACACCTGCAATCGAGGATCGCAGAGTTTGACCGCGATCTGCCGCCTCAAAAATGGGGCCGCCCCGCCGGCCGGGCGGGCTACCATTGGTTCTGATCGTGACCTCAATATTATCAACTTACACCGCAGCGCTGGCACCTAGCAGTGAAGGACTTGGTGAGTGGCGTTGCGGCGGGCCTGTCGCGCCGCGCGTTTGAGCGCGCACGGCCAATTATTTACCATGCGCACGATCGCAATCCAGCCATGCCGCACTGGGTCTTAAAGCTTTCCAAGAATTCTCTCCAACAGCAGGCGTCCCCACC
>NW_014012517.1:0-607 GCF_000611645.1 Monoraphidium neglectum
GTTGCGAGCGCAGGCTTGGGCGCTGCGAGCGCCTGTCTGAATCGTGGGGGATCCAGCAGGGCACAGTGGAGGTCGAGGGAAGATGCAAGGGCGTAAACCCCGTGCGCAGGTGGCGGTTCAGCCGAGCAGACCGCCCGAAGGGCCACAGTTTGAGGGGTTGCCGAGAAGCCCTGCTCCTTCCATAGTACGCTGTCCCCCCCCGGCCCAGCTTCACCTAGGCTTTTGCCGCAATATGACTTTCACCCCCGTCCGGCCTCTGCAACGATACGGCCTTCATCTGACATGTTACTCCCCTGGTGCGGCTTTCCCCGGTTAGGCGCGCCCACCTGCAGGGACACCAGGCTGGTGGGCAGCGTGCCCAGCACGTGCGCCGACAGCGCCGGCACGGCCTGGCCGTCCGGCCGCATGTCCAGCCGCAGGTCTGTCAGCCCTGACAGTCCGCGGCCGACCTGCGCCCAGGAGTCCGGCCCCGGGCAGTCCAGCCACGCCTTGGTCAGGTTTGGGAGGCGGCGGGCCAGGGTGGCCAGCGACTGATGAGTCATCTGGTGGGGGTGCGGGGACAAGGGTGGGGCGGCGTGTGGATGCGTCCGCGGCGGGAGGGAGAGAC
>NW_014012517.1:1079-17137 GCF_000611645.1 Monoraphidium neglectum
GGACAAGGGTGGGGCGGCGTGTGGATGCGTCCGCGGCGGGAGGGAGAGACGGATGGTGGTTGTGGTGGGGGGGGGGGCGTCGCAGGCCGCTCAGGAGGAGCATGGCGATGGCATGCGTGAGCAGGAAAGGGGCATGCCCGGGTTTGCAGGCTTGGGGCAGCCGCCTGTGCGTCGAGGCACAGCAAAACATAATTGGCCGAAGCTCCACGACATTGAGTGCATGAATGCAGAAGCATGAGCATGTGACAACCGCACAGGCATGCATGGGGTCAGGCCTCCCGAGCACGCACGCACGCACCTGTGCATAGGGCATCTCGAGGCGTGTCAGCTGCTTCAGGGCTGAGAGCTTTGTGATGTGCGGCTGCGCGGTGTCGCCGCCCGTGCCCAGCGCCAGAGCCCTGAGGGACCGCAGCTTCGTAAGTCCCAGCAGCGCGGATGCAGGCAGCGGCCCTGCGACGCAGGGCGGTGCGCGGGGGCAGCGCGGTGCTGGGGCAGCAGAAGCGGGGTGGGCAACCATGTGCGGCGGCTCCAGCAGCAGGGAAATGGGGCGCACCCAACATGTTCAGGCATGCTGCCCGCGCCGCACACGGGCGACGAATGTCCCGGACAGCCCAGAGTCGAGCAATCGCGAGTGCCCTTGCCGGGGCAACTGCCGACAAAGCGCAGGTCACGCCCGCCGCACGCCCCCACCTTGGACGCCCTCGCCCACGTAAAAGGAAAGCTCCAGCGTCGTCAGCCCTCGCGCATGCGCCGTCGCCGCCGCCATCACCGCCGCGACCAGGTTGAAGCCGCAGCAGACGCGCAGGCACCGCAGCCGCGGCGCGGCGCGGAGGCGGCTCGTCAGCCAGGGCACGAGGCCGGACTCGTCCCTGTGCCAGGTGGATGCAGGGACTCACTCGCTCGAGAGCCAAACAGGCGACAGGGCCGTCCGCTCCACAACCAGCGGAGCCGTACTCGGCAGGCGGCTGCACATGGAATCAGGCGCACGCCAAAAGTAGCATGGATCCCTTGTGATGGCAGCATGTTGAATTGTGCAGCCACGAGCTAGACCAGAGCAAGGCGCGACGATGCGCCCGCGCTCACCCGGGCAGGTTGAGGCCGTCCATCCGCGCGACCACCGTGAGGCTGGTGGTGGCGGACCACACCGCGCGCCGCCAGCTCTGGCAGACGCCGCCCAGCCGGACGACCTCGCGGCGCGGCAGGCGCGCCTGGCGGCGGCGGGGGAGCGGGCCGCGGGTCGGGGGTCGGGGGTGTGTGAAGAGGGGGGTGGGGGTGGGGGCCATGATTGAGGGCGGTGACGGCGGAGGTGATTGCGGCGGTGGTGGCAATTTAGGCGGCCAGAGTGCGGCTGAAGCTGGCCCTTCAGATGCTGGCTGAGAAGGCTGCTGCTGTTTTCGGCAGATCTGGGGGCGGCCGTGCACCTGGCGCTCAAACGCCGACGACAAGTGTGCTTTGCTGTGCGTCGCGGTATCCTTGCTCCCTGCCCATGCATCCGCACAGCCCCAACTGGCAATTATAAGCTGTAACAACCTTCTGACCTGCTCCAAGATGTGCCCGAAGACGCCCTCGTCGACGCTCTGCCATGAGCACGGCACGACGCCAGCACTGACACGCGCTGCCGCCGCTTGCGACACGAGCCGCTGCTGTTTGGACCGCGTCTGCATCGTAAAGCGTGGCAGACGCGAAATAGTAGGCGGATAGCCTGCTTTTGAAAGGAGGTGGAGCCACGACACGATTGATGAGGCACGGTAGCGCACAAATTTGCCGTGTATCGATACGCAAGTCTCGTAGAAGTGCTGGCAGTCGTCCCACTTCGCATAGTGAGAGCAGACTGAGACACAAGGCCTTATGTGATCTGACGCAGCTTCTTCATGAGCAGTTTCACCAAGCCCTGGCACATGCTAGCTGCACATCACATGATACCTCTACCAGTGTAGGCTACCGCAACAAGCTAACGTATGTAAGCTGCCGGCGCCATGCAGAACAGCAGCAGGATGCGATTGCAACTGCGATCGAGATGCGTGCCTGTCTGGTTGCACAGCCACTGCCTCCTGCTACAAGCGCGATGCTGACGGCCTGTACTTTGGTTGCATTCCTGCACACATACATGCAGCCATGCGGTAATGAGCTCCGAGGAGCCCGAGCGCTCGTGCCACGATGCAGCTGAGTACGTGCGGACTGCATTGTTGCGGGACGGGTGAGGCCCTCATCAAGCTCATGTCAGATGCCAGAGGACAGGATGCGCATTGACCAGCCGAAAGCCTGAGTCGCGCATGACAGGACGCACCATGCACACGCACAGTTCGCAACATTTGTGCGCTTGGCATCGCTTGCTAGTATGTGAAGATGCCAGCGCACGCAGGCGGATGTCAGCAGCTAGCTAATCCCTAGTAGATGTGTCAGCAATGAGCGCAAATAGAATGAGATTATCCCAGTTGGCGGCTGACTAACCAGAGGTGTTGATGTGAGCGGCCGATCCACCTGGTTCGTTGGTGTTTTGGTCTGTGCTGTGCGTGCTGTGTGTGCTGTGCTGTGCTATGTTGGGATATGTGGGGTGGCTCAGAACCTGCAACCTGGCAAAAAGAGAAAAACTTTCAACATGAATCCAGCACCTGCCGTCCTTGATGCTACTGCGAACCTGGCTGCGTCTGGCTGCTGACAATACGCTGAAGTGATTACGACACACACCGGGTGACGGATTGGTCCAGTAAGCTGGTGAAAGTGAGGCGGCTGTGAGCCAGTGAACCATAAAATTCCTACAAGCGGAGATACCAGTACAGCCTGCGTCATTCACCCTGCGGTCTGCGAACAGACGAAGGTCTCAAGGTCGGATTGTTCGGTGTTGGGCTCACCGGCCGAAGCGTCAACAACATACTATACTACAAGAACATTCAAATGCGTGCCAGCATTGACATCCGGCAACGGGTGCAGGCAAGCCGCACTCCGGCGGCGCCGCGTGTGGCCCTGGGCGCTGCTGCTGCGCGGCGCTGCGCCCCGGCAATCACCCGGCCATCCTACAATGGGGCAGGAGCCGCCGTGCGCAGGCTGGTGCAAACACCCAAGACGGCTGCAGGTGAGGGTCGTTCGCGGGCCTCAGATGGTGCTGGGAGATGGATGCCGATTTCCCGCCCTTTGTGTCGTCATCATGGGAGGGGCGGTGCTGAAGGCACTATCAAAAACCCCCAGGCTGACATCCAGCCTGTTCAAAGTTCTTAGCAGTGATCTTGACGTGCATGCCCACGCGCAATCCCTTGCAGTGGAGTCGCCAGCGATTGTGGCGGAGCCGCTCCCCGCGCCCAAGCAGCCGGAGCAGTTCAACTGGTACAAGAACTGGTGAGGCCCACCTCACATGTGGTCGTTGCCGCTGCTGGTGCAATCTCCCCGGCATTTGTCACATTGGTGCAGAAGCTCTTTAGGCACACCAGTGAACCCCAGCAAGGCAAGTGCCGCCCTCTGATCCTTGTGCCCTGGCACAAAAAACAGCTGCACTGCTGACATTCTCGCGCGCCCCCCCCCCCCCGCGTCGCGGTCCTGCCGCTCGCAGGTACCCTGCGGCCCTGCTGGAGAGCCTGCAGCCCGACAAGCCCAACGCGCTGCAGCTCCTGGGCTTGGACCTCGTCGCCTGGCGCACCCCAGAGGGCGAGTGGAGCGTGCTCGAGGTGAGGTTGGCCTGCATCCCGGCCTGTTGGGCCTGTTGGGCCTGTTGGGCCTGCAGGGGCAGCTGTGTGCCAACCCCTGGGCGGGTGCGCGTCGCCATGTGCACCCTCTATCAGGGGGATGCGGGCCCGTTTGTGCGCTGGGTCACCTGCCATCAGCGCGCTGCAACTGACAGACGCCGTTGCCCCCCCCCCCACACACACACACAGGACGCATGCCCCCACCGTCTGGCGCCTCTGAGTGAAGGGCGCCTGCACAGCGACGGCACCCTCATGTGCAGGTGGGTGGCTCAGGATTGCCTGGTGGATTGCCTGGTGGCGGAAGCTTGCCCTTCACGCCCCGCACTCCACGGGCTGTGCTTTTGCTTGCGTCGAAACAGAGCATGCCACTGCCGCCCCCCCACATGCGTACTCGTTTGATCACCACCACCACCGATTAACGGCCCCGGCCCCGCCCCCAACTCCCTCCAGCTACCACGGCTGGACCTTTGACGGCAAGGGCGCCTGCAAGAGCATCCCCCAGATGGCAGACCCCAAGGCCCTCGCCACCGCCACGGGCAGTGCCCGAGCCTGCGTCAAGCGCTACCCCTCGCAGGCAAGGCGCCCAGCGCCGCTATGTACGGCGTGATGGCAGCACCGTTGAGGGCGTGAGGGCACGTGCGAGGAGAGAGCCCACTGCTAGCAGTATGCTGTCTCAAACGCGACGCTCTGCCTTGCAGTTACAGTCCGTTGCGACCCTTGTCTGCTGCGTTTGCCTGCACCATGCCTTCCCCTGAACCATCAACCCCTAACGCGCCTCCGTACCCGTGCAATCGCGCGCCTTTTGCAGGAGCTGTTTGGGATCCTGTGGGTCTGGGCCGAGGCCGGCCCCACGGCGTGGATCGAGTCCGCCGCCACGACCCCCACCAGCCTGGCCCCAGACCTGCTGAGCGGCGACTGGGTCCCCAAGGGCACCTGGTTCCAGCGGTGAGCAGCTCGGAGGCACGGGGTTATGGGACGAGGGCCAGGCGGAGGCGCTAGCATGCGGCCGGCTGGATTTTGGGGGGGGGAGTGTTGCTTGATGCGTTTTGGGCAGCATGATCTGGCCGCCATCCGCCCATGCAGGTGCAGGGTTTCTCTACATATATATGCAGACTTCACTTCCGCTGGCAACCCTGCGGTTGTGATAAAGCCGAGGTGCTTCAAACATGGGAGCGCCACATGCACGCCTCTCACTGCTTGCAATGTGCCTGCGCAGGGACGTGCCGGTCTCATTTGACACGCTGGTCGAGAACGTCGTGGACCCCTCCCACGTCCAGTTCAGCCACCACGGCGTCATCGTGAGTCAGGGGTGACGCCATGTGACACTCAGCAACTCGACCATCACAGTTTTTTTCTTGACTTTATCTGGACCCCGCATCAATGGCAAGCAAAGCTGTACACCGCTTCGTCTGTTCAAAGCCACTGCCTCTGTCATTGCCTCTTCCGGCTGACCCGCAAGCACTCCAGTGCAAGCACTGCGCTGGCTACCCTGCAACACATTTCGTTTCTCCTCACTCCCAGCACCACAACATTGCATTGCGCAGGGCGACCGCGGCGCCCCCGCTCAGGCAGCCGCCTCCATCGTCGGCGACATCACATGCAAGGGCGGCTTCACAGTGGGCTACAACGGCATCGGGCAGCGCGTTGAGAATGTTGTGTTTTCACCCCCCAGCAGCTCAAGGTGGGGCCGGGGAACGTTTCAGTCTGCTATTCCTGTTTGTTCGCTAGCTGGCCAGTTTTGTAGGTGCAGCTGAGGTAAGGCTGGCCGTGCATCGCGCATGCCCTGCTTCCTTGTCTGGGTGCACGTCGATCGTGAAGCATGCATCGCTTGCGTTGTACAGACATGTACTGCCGGTCACAGCAAGTCGTCTCATGGCCCTTTCATCACACCCTGCAATACGACACAGTAACATCCGCCTTGCAACGACGTTCGTGCCCTGCCCTCGACAGGTGGCACTTTCCTGGTGACGTCCACCTCCAGCTGTTCGCCACCCCCACGCGCGTCGGCTGGACCCGCGTGTTTGTCAACATGATCGGCGACAAGAACAGCCCCAACAAGCGGCCGCCCAACGACCAGCTGCCCCTGTTTGTGCGGATCATGATCACGGTCATCGACTCGGTGCCGTGGCTGCAGCACCCGCTGCAGGTGGGACAGACAGGGCTGCCAAGCGCTGCGTAGCCAGGGCGCACATCCGCAGCGCGCGCCCTCGGGCACAAATTCGCAGGCTTGTTTGCCGTACCACCGAGTGGAGCAGCCAGCTGCCTTTCCTGCGCTTGATGCCCCACGTGGGCCTGAAGGCACCGTCTCCACTAACCCCTTAGATCTCTTTCTCCTCTCTTATTGTGTTCCCCGCTGATACCATCCCGCTTCCACTGCGCCTGTGCCACCCTCACGTGTGCACATCTGACTCTTGCGCTCTCCTTGGCCATTGCTACCTGCCACCCCAGCACAACAAAATCCTGGATGGTGATGACTATTTTCTGCATAAGGCGTGAGTCATTGTGGTTTTGCTTCCAGGAAGCGGGATGAGGGTGTCCATGCATCAGGCACGCGCAGCTTGAGAAGGCAGGCCAGCGAGGCGATTGGTCTTGCGCACGGCTGGGCAGCTCAGTTATGCCGGCCATCCAACCAGGTCTCGTCCCTCCATTCAGCATGTTTGGAGTGATGAAATGTGTTCGAGACCTTGCACAAGCTGGATCTGCGTTGACCCAGCGTGCCGCAATCACCCAATTCACCCGCGCTCTCCCCCCCTCCCCCGCACCCAGGGAGCGCCGGCTGTACAAGCAGGGGTCCCATGAGTCATGGCCCAAGCAGTACTACATGCCCGGATCGGTGCGCAGCGCCCACTGATGCAGCCAGTGCCCCGCTTCAGTCTTGGCGGTGCACTCTGATTGAACTGCTTGGCAGAACCTTGCAAGAATTGCTTGGTGGCTCTGCCCGTGCGCCTTCCATTGCGGCTCTCCAACCAAGCGTCAAAAACAACTGTGCTCGGAGGTCTTGGGACGCCAGACCTCATCTGCATATCTGCCCGCGCCTCTTCCTTGCAGGTCGACGCGGGCGTCATCGGGTGGCGGCGGTGGCTGGACGATTTTGGCAGCGCCCTGCCTGTCCTGCCGCGCTCGGCGGCCGACCTGGGGCCGGTCCTGCCCAAACGCGAGATGTTTGACAGGTTGGGGGCATGTGGCATCTGCAGAGATTCCTGAGCTGCTGATCAAGTTGCACAGTTGCCAGCGCACGCCGCGGAATGCTCTGGGCTCTGGCTACTGACCATGTCCAGTGTGACTTTGGATGACCGGTGCACTCCTGCGTCTCTGCTGCCCCAACTCAAAAAGCCATCTGCACCGGTGGCCTGTCTTCACTTGTGGGCCCTGTCATGCAACCCCTCTTACATTACAACGCTCTCCAACATGATCTTCTTCCAGGTACGAGCAGCACACCAAGGACTGCCCCCACTGCCTGGTGGCCCTACGCAACATCAACATTGCGATCGGCGTCCTCGCCGCCGTGGCCGCCGTCTCGCTCGGCGCGGTCGTCGCGGCCGCTGTGACGGGGGCGGCGCCGCTGCTGTCGCCGTTCTGCGCCAAGGCGGGAGCTGCGGGCGCTGTGGCGGCGGCGGTCGTGGCTGGCCTGCTGAAGTTCAGGCAGCTCTTCATTTACTACGAGTACGACCACTCCGAGCACTGAACACTTTGTCAGACAGTTGGTCAATCCTGGTCCCACGCTGCAAAATCAGCCAGGGGCTGCCATGCAGATGCGTGGTGGGTTGGCCGCTTGCCAGCCCTGCCTCTGGCTGATCGGCAAGGGAGCAAGAGACGAAAACCAGAGTGGAGTGCAACCAATGTTGGTATGCTGGGATGGTGTGTGGGTGCTAGTACGGCCTCCGAGGCCTGGGACACGCTGCACAATTGGCAAGGCGCCCGCGTGCACTGGCGCCTCACACCTTGCTTCTTATTCACACCGACTTGCTTCCGAGTGACATTTGTCCCTCCACCAGCCGTGCTTTGACGCGCATCGACACCCCGCCTTGCGACGTCGTGCGTCCAAGTACCGCGCGGTCTGCCTGCTGTGATTATCAGCAGGGCCCTGCGTCCAGGCCCTGTGTTGGCTGAAGAGATATCGCCCTATGTTGCCCTTCAAATTCGATGGGATACCAGGGTTGCTTTGGTCGCACAACCATTGCACCGTATGTTGTTGAGAGGGCTGCATTGCCTGTCCAGCCCCGCACTTGTCTTGACATCTGCTTGTACTCAAGATTCTATGGCTGCTCCTTGCGAGCAGCATCACCCGCAAACCCCATTGTGTTGCATGTAACATACAGAAGGTTGAGAATCTCGTCACTTCACTGCACGCAGCTGGATTTGCTGCCTGCCCTCGACCTGCTTTTGCTGGACGCAGCCTCTTGCGATGCGATCCGGCGTGCGCCGCTGTCTGCGACGTGACCAATGGCACACAGGCAGCATCCTTTGGCTTGGCTGGCGGAAATCACTCGCTCTGTGTCCTGTGCGCAGTCCTTTGCAGCCTTGCAATGCTGCGCCACCATCGGCCCGATAGTTGGTTGGGGCCTCCCTGCACACAGTGGTGTAGGCCGCCAACGTGAACCATAGGAGACGACATTTATTGTGGGGGCAAGGGGTGGCAAATCATGGCCCAATACAGAGTGAGTGATCGTGGATTGAATGCAGAGCATATGCGGGGAAGCAATGCGCTGCAGAAGGGCTTCACCCTTGCCTCGAATGGTGTCCTGCCATTCCCAACCGCAGAGCGGCAGCCTCACTGTTGAACACCAACCTCCATGCATCATCGCTGTGGCTGCAAAATAGTGCGCTTGAAACCCTGCAGGGCGCGTCAGTGTGCACTCTGTGGCTGCTGATTTTGCACCATCATGCGCATGGCGATTTCGTGAGATGTGCAGTACCGCGTGATGCATTCCGATGTGCGATTGGCCCAAGCTGTTGAGCTGCTGTCGCTGCGGCAGTTCCAGACAAGCAAGTGCACACGAATCTCATATATTCAGTCGGTTAGTGCTGCACTCAGCGCAATGGTTGACATTGGCTGCCAGGTTAGTGGCGCTGGTTGCGAAGCTGTGCCGAGGCCAGCCCGCAGGCCCAGCTCCCTTGCCGGCAGCTGCGCAGTCGCGCCAGGGCGGAGCGCGAGCGCACGCAGGCTTGGCACAGCATCTTTCTTTCCTAGGTCAGGGGGGGTGCGCAGGCGCGTGCGGGGTAAAAATAGCGGTGTCACACACAGGCTGGTGGCTGCGGGAGCACACAACCACAGCAGGGAGCGCGCCGCCACAACACAGCGCTGCAGGTCACCCGCAACTGGCCGCGCGCAGCAGCACACGGCACGCGCACCAGGTGCTCGAGGGACTGTAAGGACGAATTGCACTCCAGGTGTGAAGTGCCCTAGGCACGCTGGATTGCTTGACGGCGTTGTTATGATATCAAGCCTCGCTGACGTCCGCGTACATACTTGAAAGGCGTGCTAGCTAGTGTCATCCCGATTCCCCATCGGTGTTTGTACAGCCCGCATTATCACCTCCACTGCAATCATGGCATCCATGTACATGCGAGTTAGGATTGGTGCGAGCAAGGCCGGCCATGCCCCAGCCGCGCCACGGGTCGCCCCACTGATGTGCACTGGCGGTGCTCGTCGTTCTGCCTGGCACGGCTGTGGCGCTGCAGCGGCGCGGGGGTCCAACAACGGCATAAGGTGGAGTGCGCGCATGCTGGTGCAGACGCCCAAGACCGCCGCAGGTGAGGGGCAGTCGCGTGCCTGAGCTGGTGCGTGACACGGACACCACGCAAGTTCACTGCGACACGCTTCCCCGCCCTCTCAAGGCAGGGCTAGAACCCTCGCATTCGAGCCCGCGCCCGGCGTGCTGCATGCACTTGCTCATTCACATGCATATGCGCATGCACATGCAAGCGCAGTGGAGTCGCCGGTGACCGTGGGGGAGCCACAGCGGGCCGCCAAGCAGCCAGAGCAGTTCAACTGGTACAAGAACTGGTGAGGCTCCAGAAGCACTGTTGTCACAGACACGAATGCTGACAGCTGCAAGTTTCTCATATATCTCCTCTCAACAGCTTTGAATTCTGTCCGGCGGCCGGCCAGCCCTAGCTCCAGCCGGCGTCATTCACAGGTGATGTACGCTGTCTGTGGCATTGTGCAGTGTGCAATATGCGCGTCGCGGTCCTGCGGCTCACAGGTACCCTGCGGCCCTGCTGGAGAGCCTGCAGCCCGACAAGCCCAACGCGCTGCAGCTCCTGGGCTTGGACCTCGTCGCCTGGCGCACCCCAGAGGGCGACTGGAGCGTGCTCGAGGTGCGCTGTGGGGCGCCACACCCCGCCTGCCTTTTGGGGGTGAATGTGTGTGACGAAGCGTTTCGCGGGTTTAATTTATCGCTCGTGACGTAGTAGGTTGACGCAATTGGTCAGCTGCCGTCAGCCCGCTACGCCTGAGTGACGCTGTTGCCTCCATCTTCCCACAGGACGCGTGCCCCCACCGCCTGGCGCCTCTGAGTGAAGGGCGCCTGCACGGCGACGGCACCCTCATGTGCAGGTGGGTGGGCGCGGAACACCCCCTGAGTGGTGGCCACACTTGGATCAGCCGCCTGCCACGGGGCGAGCAGCTGCCCAATGACAGCCAAAGGTGTATCATGCCCTCGGCCCACTTGCAGACCCACATCGAATGTGTGCCCACCACAACAGGGGGAATGCGTCACTGGAGTTACGCTGCACACAACCAGCCGCGGCGGCCTTTTGCACAACCCCACTCCCACCAACAAAACACCCACTAGAACTATCACAATCCTTGACCGCCCACTCAACACCGCCCGCCGACCCGGTCTCTCCCCCGCCCCCACCTCCCCGCAGCTACCACGGCTGGACCTTTGACGGCAAGGGCGCCTGCAAGAGCATCCCCCAGATGGCAGACCCCAAGGCCCTCGCCACCGCCACCGCCAGCGCCCGCGCCTGCGCCAAGCACTACCCGTCGCAGGCACGCCGGCACCCATTTGCGTGGCGCCGCGCTCTGTGGACTGCCTCCGGCGGACGGGGACGGGATGCGCCTCAGGCCCCCGCCATGCACGCGGTGTTCTTCTGAGACTCCTGCATACTTGAGTAGCGGTGCACGCTCGAGCCTGCCGTCCTTCGCGCAAGCAGCACGCTCTGTTACTGCGCCTTTATGCTTTCCAACCCATGTGCCATTTGTAGGAGCTGTTAGGCACCCTATGGGTCTGGGCCGAGGCCGGCCCCACTGCGTGGATCGAGTCCGCCGCCACAGCCCCCGCCAGCGTGCCGCCAGACCTGCTGAGTGGCGACTGGGTGCCCCGGGGCACGTGGTTCCAGCGGTGAGGAGGCATCAGACGGCATATCGAGGGGGGCAGGCAGCGCTGGCGTGAGGTCGCTCAGTCTGCAACCAGCGTGGCTAGGCGTCGGGCCTCGCGGGGCTAGCGATAGTTTTGGTGTCTTGAGCTGTCGGGGTGCAGACACCGAGCGCCCTGCTGATAGTATTAGCGTCAACAGGGTTAGAGTGTGTCAGGACTGCGTGAACATCGCACAAATTCTACCTGTCAACCGCCAGTGACGTGGCGGTGTCGTTTGACACTCTGATTGAGAACCTTGTGGACCCCTCCCACGTCCAGTTCAGCCACCACGGCGTCATCGTAAGTCAGGGGTGACGCCACGCAGCACCCGGCCGCCGTGACGCGTGCAGTGCGCGCTGCTGTTTGACAGGCGACATCATATGACCCCTATGCCTGCCCTTCTTGGCCTTGTTGATGTCTCCATCCGCAAACGCAGCTGCAAGGCCGCATATCCGCCTCTTGCGCCCCACCCCGTCAAACGGCGCGCCCCCAAGCCCACCCCCGTCGCACACACACGTGCCCAGGGCGACCGCGGCGCTCCTGCTGAGGCCGCGGCCTCCATTGTTGGTGACATCACCTGCAAGGGCGGCTTCACAGCGGCCTACAGCGGCCCCGGGCAGCGCACGGAGACCCTCACGTTCGCGCCGCCCGGAAGCTCCAGGTGCGGCGACGCGGAGCGCCCCTGTCCCTGTTGCCGTTGTTCGCCGCCCAGCCCTTTGCGGGGTCTCGCGGGCACTGCGTCGCGCCGCATGGG
Organism: Monoraphidium neglectum; assembly: GCF_000611645.1. Lineage (NCBI taxonomy): Eukaryota > Viridiplantae > Chlorophyta > Chlorophyceae > Sphaeropleales > Selenastraceae > Monoraphidium > Monoraphidium neglectum. The sequence continues at coordinate 12,875 of NW_014012517.1, forward strand.
GCAGTGTCGTCGGCAGCTCAGACGCCCCGTCCCCTGGCGCCCCTTCGCAGCGTGGCTACCCTATATATTCCGTGCCATCACCTTCGGGCAACCCTTAACAACGCCCGATCCCTATTTCCCCAACACAAAAACGCAAACCGCCCTCGACAGATGGCGCTTCTCCAGTGACATCCACCTGATCTTGTTTGCCACCCCCACGCGCATCGGCTGGACCCGCGTGTTCTCAAACCTCATCCGCAGCAAGGACGCCCCCAATGCAAAGGTGCCCATGGGGCCGATGCCCGCTTTTTTCCTGGTGTGGATGGACATCATGAACGCGCTGCCGTTCCTGCAGCACGCAATGCAGGTGGGGTGGGTGATGGGAGGCCTGTGGGTCCGCCAAATCACCAATGCTTGCTCATTGGGGACGTGCGGGCCAATGTGCGGCACCTTCAGGGGGTGCCGCCCCGTGCCTGTCCTCCTTTTTGAACCTGGCCTGTTTGGGACCTGACCATCATCGTGAGTCGTGCCCCTCATCGGCGCGTCTCTCTGGAACTCACTACACTTCAGCAGCCAACCGCCGCCGCTTTACATGGGCGCCCCCGCGCCCTTGCACCTGCGCCTGCGCACGCGCGGCTGCTGCGTTGATTTGCCGGCCCCCCCGCGCCTTGCCTCAAGCGGCTCTTACGCTGCGCGTGCGATTCCTCGCGCCCTGCGACCCCAGGACAACCACATTCTGGACGGCGACGACTACTTCCTGCACAAGGCGTGAGTTGCAGGGGGGAAGAGGCGCGCCTCTGGGGAGGGGCTTGCACGGCCCGGAGGAGCATCTTCCTTGCCGATGTGGCGGGCGACGTCAGGGGGTTTGCAGAAGCGTGCACGGCCCGAACGGCTCAGGTGCTTCACCGGGGCGCCTCATGGCAGCTGCTGGCGCAGCCTCACACGGCTGGACACAAATCAAGCTTGCCCCGACCCCGACGCATGCTGAAGAACCAGGTTTGCACCCCCCCACACTTCCACAAGCTGGATCCGCCTGTGACCCAGCGCGCCGCATCCACCCAATCCACTTGCCATGCCCCGCCCCGCCCCTCAGGGAGCGCCGGCTGTACAAGCAGGGGTCCCACGAGTCATGGCGCAAGCAGTACTACATGCCAGGAGCAGTGCGCAGCGCCCATTCACGCATCCCCGCGACCGCACTGCGCCGAAGCGAGCCGCGCCGCGCGCCCGCTTGTGCGCTGCACGGCGCCCCCTGCTTGCTGCACTTGCCTCGGCATGTGAGCGCCGTTTCAACCCCACAAGAGCTGTATGGGCGTCGGGCGCCACTGTTCCACCCGCCCGCGTCCGCGCCCACGCCGCGCCTCCTCCATGCAGATCGACGCGGGCGTCATCGGGTGGCGGCGGTGGCTGGACGATTACGGCGGCGCCCTGCCTGTGCTGCCGCGCTCGGCGGCCGACCTGGGGCCGGTCCTGCCCAAACGCGAGATGTTCAACAGGTAGGCGCGGTGCGCGGGCAGGGACCGAGCCAGGCAGCCAGCTCGGAGGTGGGGCGCAGCTGGACGTCGCGAGCACAGGCGCTTTGGTTCGTGGCCGCTTACAGGGCTGCCAGCTGCTTTCCGTTTCTCGCCAAAATCACCAACAATACCTGAAGCTGGCGGCCTTGGGGCGCAGTTTGCCAATCATGTGATCAACCGCCGCCGCTTGTCGCAACCGTCGATGCCCCGCCCAGGTACGAGCAGCACACCAAGAACTGCCCCCACTGCCTGGCGGCCCTACGCAACATCAACATCGCCATCGGCGTCCTCGCCGCCGCGGCCGCCGTCTCGCTCGGCGCCGTCGTCGCGGCCGCCGTGACGGGCGCGGCGCCGCTGCTGTCGCCGTTCTGCGCCAAGGCGGGGACCGCGGGCGCCCTGGCGGCGGCGGTCGTGGCTGGCCTGCTGAAGTTCAGGCAGCTCTTCATATACTATGAATACGACCACTCCGAGCACTAAGCGAGTCGTCAGAGGGGCAGAAAGCCTCGGGCAGGGCGCATGCGGCCTTGCAGGGGCGTGCTGCAGGGGTCTTCTGCAAGAGAGTGGCATCTGAGAGACCAGCGGGCAGGGCGCATATTCGCGGACTGTCTACTGCGCTGGAGCTGGGCGGTCGGGAATAGCTGAGATAGGAGAGGCTGAGGGCATGCGCGACCCGATCTAACGACCGTACTGCAGCGCCTTGGCCCCAAAAGCCCTTGGGCCATCCAAAATGGCGCAAAAATAACCACTTATTGTGAGAATTTCTCAGGTGACTTTTGTCACCTGTGTGCGTCCTTAGGCTGTTGTTTTATCTTATGACTGAACCGACACTTCCTTGCAAAGCGACACTTCCTTGCAATTTCTGCGTTCTGGTTCATCATACGGGTCTACTGCCGTATCATATGACTGAGGCACATAGGCTCACAACTTTGCACTCATCATAATTGTGAACCGCCCCCTGCTGGGCTGGGAGCCATCTGCCATTGCCATCCAAGATGGCAGCCTCAGGCCCCCAGGCTTGCCGACGCATCCCGCGCGCAAGAGTTGGCCACTTGCATGCTCGCTCAGCGTCCGCCCTTCACGTGTGTGACGTAATTTCACTGTACATTACGTGGCTTGCACAGGCATGTCCATCAGGACTGGTACACGTGCGTGCCTGCTTGCAGCTTGGGCAGGTATGCATTCCTGGTTGCATGCACGGGTTGCAGTGGTGGTGCCCTGCTGCAGTCGACAGCAGGCAGAGATGGTGGTGAAGCCTGTCCGTGCATCGGAGTGACCAGCCACACTTATTGCCTGTTGTAGCTGCAACAATAGTAGCCAACGAAACCAGACTGATATCAACAGACCTCTACAGAGGTGCAGGTCCATTCCGCTTAGTACACGGGCACTTAACACTGATCGTGCTTGTGCAACTATTGTTTGTAAGCCATCCATAGAAGTGCTGCGGGCAGATCACGAGTACTCAGGCCCCTGCGCGATGGCCCTCCGGCAGCTGTCACAACTGCTTGTCCATGGCTGGGGTTCTCCAGAATTTCAGGGTACTTTATATCGGTGCTGCATGCCTGCCGCACACATCGCCATGGGGGAGATGGCGGCAGCACACACCAGCGCCTCTGCGGCCATGCAGCAGCAGCAGAGCGCCAGCACCAGCAGCGGCAGTGGCAGCGATGGCAGTGCTGTGCCGGGCTCTTGGCAGCAGCTGCGCACCTATGCGACCGGCGGGCGCGGCTTGGTACCCAGCCGCAAGCCGGCGGTGAAAAAGCCGGCGCGCCATCAGTGGCACTACTGCGCAGTCGACTATGACCCCATGCTGCCCAAGCCCAGCCAGCCGTTGCCGCCTTATGCGCCGCCACGGGCACACCTCAAGGACTACAAAGCTATATTCAACTCGCAGATGCCGCGGCATAACCGCAGGAGGTGCGCGCTCGGAGGGAGGGGAGGGGGCACTGTGGTTTGTGCGCTTCAGGGGCGAGGAGAGGGCAAGGGCGCGGCGGCGAGGCGCTCGCTGAGCGGCTGCAGTGGCTCTCCAGCCAGCAGGCTGGGGATCTCATAGGCACCCGCTGAGGGGCCCACGGATGGAGGCTGACGCTGCCCCTTTTCACCAACCTTGCCGGCCGTGGGGGCGGGCGCAGGTTCTGCCGCGGCTGGGCCAAGCAGATGAAGCTCGCGGACCAGTCCTGGAAGGAGGCTTGGCTGCGGTCGCGGGCGAAGCAGGAGCGGTGGGAGGCGTCGATCCAGCGGCGTGCGGAGCAGATCGCGCGGAGCACTGCGTGGGCGGAGTGGCGGCAGCAGAAGGTGGGGCTCGGCCCTCAGAAGCTGGTTGAGCAGGGCGCCCCTTTGGCGCAGGTGGCAGGGCAGCCGCGGCCAACACAGGCCGAGGGGGAACCCTCTGGGAATCCTCCCCCACCATGACCAAGTAACAAACCCTTGTCAAAGTCCAGTGTGCTGTGTGTGTGCGGGGTGCGGGGCGGCATGTTTCTGGGTTGTGACAGAACCATGTTAAGGTCTTATCAACAGTGGCATTACATGCGTACAAACAGCAAGTGAAAAACTCAGTCTCAAGGAGATCAGATGTGGTTGAATCGGTGCAATTGATGCCTACAAAGCATGCTAGTTGCAGGGCGTGCAATGTCATTCAAAAGTTATCATCACGCATGGAGAACTGCGCAAAAAATTCACTACCGCAACGCCAGATCAGAGGGCTGTACTCAGCTTGCATGCTAGTTGGCTTTGCAGCTCTAGAGAGGCTTCAAGCGTGGGGCGGGTGGTGATAAGC
>NW_014012516.1:0-2797 GCF_000611645.1 Monoraphidium neglectum
GGGCGGGGCAGCGGCGGCGGCGGCGGCCGCGGCGCTGCGGGGGCGGCTGGGGCTGGCGGAGTTGCCGGCGCTGGTGGCGTTCAGGGGGGGCGCGGTGGTCGGGCGCGCGCCGGTGGCGCAGTTTGGGGGCGGCGCTGACGTCATTGAAGAGGAGGTGGGCGCTGCGCCAGCGGTGTCGAGGGGCGCAGGGGCGGAAAGGCGGAGGGGCTGCCTGGCGGCACCTGTTTCTCATAGCAGGGATGTTTTGGAAAGTTGTGGGGGCCTTGGGTGGCGGCGCCGGTGCAGCTGCTGAGGCGCTGGGACCTGCGGCGTGCTGGTTTTGCCTCGTCTGCCACATGCACGTGTTGATGTGGTGGTGATATGACGTATGTGGGCCGCAACCGCCCACACCACAGGTCTTCGGTTACTTGCAGCGGCTCCACATGTTGTCGGAAGGCAAGGGGACCGGCGGCGGCGGGCGCGCGGAAGACGGCACCGGCAGCGACAGCGACGTGAGCAGGCCCCAGTGCACTGGTTGACCACGCCGCGGGGCCTGTGCGGTGAATTGGCCACCGATCAGCAGCCTTGGGCGCCGCGTGTGCTCGGGCGAGTCACGTCCCTTGCGCCCTTCCCGGTCCGCATGGCCTGTCATCAGTCCTGGCCTTGCGCCGCCAACCAAGCCCCCAAACGGCCCCACACGAATGTTTCTTTGCCCCGCGCCGCTCTGCAGGCCCGCAGCAGCGACGAGGATGGGACTGCAGCGGCCTGCGAGCTGTGCGGCCGCTCTTACCCTCATGAGCATGTTCGCGCCATGTACCGCGGCGGGGGCGGCGGCGGGGGCGGCAGCGACGGGGACGACAGCGGCTCAGAGGAGGAGAGATGACTGATGTGCACTCCCGCGGGGACGACTTCAAGGGATTCTGAGCGCCCCTTGTATCTCTTCTGTGTACGTGTACTCAGCTTGCAATCAGTCACACCAGCAGCGATCGGAGCCCCTTTCAGAATCTTCACCAGCAAGCAATTTTCTCCTGTATCTCTTAGTGTACGAGACACATCTGAGCCACAACACCTGCCCTGCCCCCCTTGAATTTACCTTGCCTACTCATTAAGGCCTGATTATGGCCCCACGCGTGGTGTTCTGAGCCCCTGTGAGTTACCTGTTGTGTGTGTTTCAAGTGCCAGCAGCTACAGGGGGGTTGGGGAAGCGCGGGCACAGCGCAGCCTGCCAGCGTGGTGGCAGGTGCTGCTTCTCGTGTCCACCTTTCGCCACGTTCCAGAGCTTTGAAGGCAAGAAAACCTCCGCAGCAGCCACCGACAGGCCAACTTGACAGCGCGCTAAGCGTAGCCATGCGCTGGCCACAACTCTGTGCAGTTTTCCCACGTCTGATCCTCCGGGATGTTGGTTCCATCAGTGCTTCGACTCCCAAAGCGGCCGCTGTGTACATCGGCTGGGTTCACCATCTGGGCAGCGTGCTCTTCGCCGTTCCAGTGGTAGTGAAGCGTGCCTAGTCTACTTACTAAGCTAGCAGCCCAGTCATGGCATCCAACCATTGGAACCGCGCAGTGTTACTTGAAGGCAATGGCCCGCTCAAACACATGTTTGCCGGATGGCCCATGGTACACAGCACGGGTCTGCCTCTGGACCCGTCGGCCGTGGTGGGGCGGGTGTCTACCGCTATTAGAGCTTCGCAAGGTTGCACACCCTTTCTTGGCTTGCGTGCTGGCAATGGAGGCCAGCATGGGGGCCGACTCCATGCAAATTCGCAGGGCCCGCAGCACACCCTGGGCTCGAGGCAATGTCGCTGTGCGGGGGCCAAGCGTAACCTCTGCATGATGACTGTTCGCTTCTGGCAGGTTGGGATGAGGCCGTGCGCTGCGATTCGTTTGCGCGCATTGCGCGAGGGCGGGGCCGTTTTGCAGAGGCTGCGAGGCTCGGGAAAGAGGTCGGGTGTACTCCCACATGCGGGTGCTTTCCCCCCTTAGCATGACGAACTCCTTTAAGCACATCAGCCGATCCGACAACCCCGCTCATGCCCACGCCCTCATGCGGCAAAGGGGGGGGGGCAAGGGGAGGCAGGGCCGGCTGGCGTCCTTGGTGCCGAACAAGCGTCCAAGTGCGTAAGTCAGCGTGCTACAAGGCAGCACGCGAATCCCGCAGCTCGTGCCGTGATCATCGGTGCACGCAACTCTCCACCCAGGTACCCGTGCAGCTTGGGTGCGCTCTCAGAAAGGTGTCGTGGACTCTGATTGACCGCCGCGTGAGTGGGCGCATCAGGACACACAATGGCTATCCAGTCTGCGTTGAAATGTCATCTCAATTCATAAGCTGTTACAGAGAATTTCCGCTACGATGGGAGCGGTGTTCATAAGTTCAGGTGTGCTGAGACACTGCTGGACGTGTTGGGTGACGCCTGCCGACACCAAATTGCTCGAGCACTGCTTCCATGGCTAGTTGTGTAAGAATGCGCAGATATCTCGTTTGAAAAACGCGCACGTAAGCCTACAAGTCGCGACAGGAGATGCGGTAGCTTAGATCATCCTGAGACACCACGCGGTGCAGTGTCTTCTTACCTCAGGCCTCGGCGACGCGTTCTCAGCGGCTGCCGAGCGCATTACGAACACCTGCGTCCCTCCAAGCCGCCCTCACACCCAATCGTCAGCAACTGCAGCGGTCGCGCGCATGGCGGACGACGCCGAGCACGCGGACGTGCTGCAGCAGTTCCTGTCGATCACGGGCAGCGACGAGGGCGTCGCGCTCAACGTACTTGAGAACACCGACTGGCGGCTTGAGGACGCCGTGAACCTCTTCTTTGCGACC
>NW_014012516.1:2990-4047 GCF_000611645.1 Monoraphidium neglectum
CGCGGGCGGAGGGCAGGGCGGCGGCGGCGCGGTCGGGCCGGGGGATTACGAAGATGAGGTGCGGAGGGCGCAGCAGGCGGGACGGCTGGTTGAGGGAATCAGGGCACAGGCAGAAGGCCCGAGTGCGGCGTCGTGCGGCTCTGCGGCTCCCCGCATGATGCATCGCTTGGACCCTCATGCAACCCTCCACCAGCTGTCGGCGCCAGCGGTTTGAATTTATGGGCCGAAGGCAGCTGCGCCCTGCACAGCCGGGGCCCAGGCTCGACCTCCTTTCAGGCTGTTCCCTGCTGACCCGCATGCGCCGCATTCGCGTTGTCGAAACGCAACGGCAATGGGCAGGTGCGCGCGGCGGACCCCGTCAGAATGGAGCGGCTGTATGAGCCCATGCACGGCCTGCCTCACGGCCACCACGCCGGCGGCGGCCGCGGGGGCGGCGGCGCGGGCGGCGCCGGCGGGCCCGTTCCTATGGGCGGCAGGTGGGCTGGCATGGGGCTCTGCTGGGCGGGGCGGTCGTGGTGGCAGATGCTTGCAGCTGTCAGTTGCGTCATGGTGGCATGCGAGCGTGCGCCTGCTAATGGACGGTCTCTTCGTCCCTGAATACGCAAGCACTCACACGCATGTGCGATCACACACAGGCACGCACGCACGTATTCACACACCAGCACGCACGCATACACACATGCAACCATCCCCACGCACACACACACACACACACACACACACGCACACGCACGTACACACACACACACTTACTCACAAACAATCACACCAGATTCGGTGGCCACCCGGGCGGCCCTGGCGCGCACATGGGCGCAGAGCCCGGCTACGTCGACGCGTTCCGCGACTTTGAGGCCGAGGCGCGCCGCGCGGGCGCCAGCGGCAGCGGCGGCGGAGGTGCGCGCCGCGCCCTCCCCCCCACTCGTCCCCTGTTTTGCCTTGCGCCGTCCTCCCCCTTGCATCAGCACACGCATCTGCCTCGATATGTAGCAAGCGGCGCGCGCGACGAGCCGCTCTTCCCGCCACCACTTGCAACGCCCGCAGGCGCGCCCGCGGCGGG
>NW_014012516.1:4376-7508 GCF_000611645.1 Monoraphidium neglectum
CCGCTCTTCCCGCCACCACTTGCAACGCCCGCAGGCGCGCCCGCGGCGGGCGGCGCCGGTGCAGGGGCTGCGGGCGCGGCAGCGGCGGGGGGCGGGCTCTCCGACCTGTTCAGGCCGCCTGAGAAGATCCTGTTCAAAGGGCCGTTCGAGGCCGCGAAGGCAGCAGGTGGGCGTCTGGGGTCGTCGTGATGTTTGCGGCGGCTGCAAACGGCGACGCCGGCGCGGGCCTGGTTTTGGGCGACGAGTGTTCAGCCCATGCGCGGCCGCGGCCGCACTGCCCCTTGCGCGTGCGAGATTGCGGCGTGCGGGCGCAGAGGCGAGAGGGCAGAGGCCTGCCCTGCATGCGAGCCCCCGTGCCGGCCGGGGCCCAGCGCCCAGGCTCCGCCTGGCGTAACGCCTCGACCCACAAACCCGCCCTCCTGGCGGGTTTCCAACCCCGCCGCGCCCGTGCACCCCGCACTCCTGGTCGCAGCCAACAGCCAGGGGCGGTGGCTGCTCGTCAACATCCAGGGCGCCTCGGAGTTCGCTTCCCACAGGTCGGGCCGCTTTTTCCCGCATTTTTGCTTTGTTGAGCGCCTGCCAGCCCGTTGGTGCGACAAATGCATCGGCAAATGCACGCGCAGCACGTCGGATAGCAGGCGGCACGCCAGCACGCGCGTGCGCGGGGGACAGCCACGTGCGGCGGCGGGGTCTCCTGGCGGGCGGCTCCCTTGCTGACGTCACTTTGGGGGTTCTGAGGGTCCCAGGGCTCGTGGCGTGGGGGTCGCCTGGCAGCCCTGATCGCCTTGCACAAACATGTCGAGGATCTTTTGATGTTGTGACGCGTGGGAGGTGCCCCACCCCCGCTGCTCTCCCGAGCGCTCCCGCCCCTCCAACCCCCCTGTAACCCCCTGCCACTTCTCATTCCAAACCAGGTTGAATCGTGACACCTGGCAGGAGCCGCTGCTGCAGGACATGCTCACAGGGATGTTCGTTTTCTGGCAGGTGCGCTGGGCCCCGCGCACGCACGCGCGCGCGCGCGCGCACACGCGTGTGTTTTCCGCAGCCCCACCCTCGCAGCCAGGCGCGCGCGTGTACGCGGTCCTGCCCAAATCAGCGCGGCCGCCGCTTGCGTGCCCCCGGCCGGCCGTGCTTCCGCGCGCCCCCGACGCCCTGTCGAGGCGCCAGCAACAACTCCCACACCTGAACCCCCTCCGCACCGTGGCGCCTGAGGCAGCTGTCCCCCTCGCTCCCCCCCCCCTGGCCACCCTTAATCCTGCCGCCAGGCGTACGACACCACACCCCAGGGGGCCGCCGCGATCCGCGCGTACCACCTTGCATCCCTCCCCGCCATCTTCATTATCGACCCCATCACGGGTGAGCGGGGGGGGTGGGATGACGGACACACGTGCACGCCCTGTGTGTGCGTGGGTGTGTGCGTGCGCCCTGGTGTGTGTGTGTGTGTGTGTGTGTGTGTGTGTGTGTGCGCGTGTGTGGAGTGTACGTAACTGCTGTGTGTGTTGCCAATCGACTACCCACCCGGTATGAAGGTGCGAGCGCCCAAGAATGGGGCCAGAGGTTGTACTGTAGCGGCGCTCGCAGTGGAACAGCCCCGGGGGCGCTGGCGCGCTGTGCTCTTGCGCAATCCACCCCTCCCAGCGAGAGCTTTTCCGCGAAACTTGCGTTGACCCCCTTCCCCCACACACGCATGCACATACACACACACGTTTACCCACGCCAGCCGCCTCAAAAACACACCCGCTCCGCCCCAGGCTCCAAGATTTGGGAGCGCACCGGCTTTGTGGCGGCGGATACCTTGGTGGAGGAGCTCGTGCCCTTCATGGACGCGGGGCCCTCAGACCCCGCGGCCTCGCGCCTCGCGCAGCAGGCGCGACTCAGCGCCTGCCTGCTTGGATCCCCGTTTTCTGAGCAGCGGCATGCGGCTGTTTTCGGCGTTCCCTTCTTGCCTCCGCGCCGCCGGGCCTCAGGGTCCCGGAGCCTTCTGTCGCTGCTTCGGGCGCCGCGGGAGCCCTCTTCGGTTGCAGCCGCAGGAGCCCGCCTCCGCACCCCGCCTGCCGCCCATGCCCTAAATGCGGCGGGCCCCCATCAATTTCTTCCTCCTCCACACAGGCTGCGGCGTCGCTGGCGGGCAAGCGCAAGGCGGCGGGGCCGCCGGCCGCCCCCCGGACTGAGGACGAGGAGCTGGCCCTTGCGCTGGCCATGAGCGTGGAGGTGCGGTTTTCCCTGACAGCCCTCATTTTTTGGGTTTTTTTTTGGTTTTTATGGTTTTTGGGGTTTTTTTGGGGGGGGGGTGGCGTGGGGAAGGGGCGGCGACGGCGGCGGGGCGGCTGCCATGCGGGCCGTTGCTGCATCGTGGGGTCCTGCGGGGGTTGTGAAGGAGCCACACCCGGCATGCGCTCTTAGATGTTGGCGGCGGGGAGTTTTGCTCTCGTTGCTGAGTGATCGGTCATCTTGCCAACATTCTTGTGAGTGATCGGTCAACGCGCCAATGATTGGTCATCTGGCCGGGTGATTGGTCACCTCACCGAGTGATTGGTCATTCTGCTGGGCGATCGGTAATTTTGCTGGGTGGTTGGTCATCTTGTCGCGCGATCGGGCAGCTGGCAAAGTGACTGGTCACCTTGGCGAGTGACTGGGCACGTCTCGCTTAGTGATTGGTCACCTGGCCGAGTGATTGGTCACCGCCTCGCCGAGTGATTGGTCAACGCGCTGAGCGCACGGTCGGTCGCTGAATGATTGGTCGATTGCTGACTCACAGGCGTCTTGTTGAGTGGCTGGTTGCCTGATTGAGTGACTGCGCATCGCAGACTTTCGGCCAGGCCGAACGATGGGTCATCTTTGGGTGCCTAGTCAGCACCACGGGACGGGCGGTGGGCGAATGGGGCCGGCGCTCCCTTGGGTTGCGAAATCGCGCTCACTAAAGACCGACGCATCACTACACGGCGGGCGCAGGCGCTCTGAGCGGTGTACGGGAAAAGCGCCCGGGGCCGAGAGCGTCACCCGGTCTTGCCCCAGCGCTGGCCCGTCCCGGCGTCGGCCTCCAGAACTCCGCTCATCAGCAACCCCGCCCTTACACACACACACACACACACACACACACGCACACGCACACACACACACACACACACGCAC
>NW_014012516.1:9523-10066 GCF_000611645.1 Monoraphidium neglectum
GGTCAGACACAGTGGCCGCCCTGCAGGACTGGGTGGCGGGCCTGTCCCCCCAGGCGGCGGCGCGGCCGTTCGTGCTGAGCCAGATGGGTGAGCGCCCCCGGCCGGCTCGGGGCGGGAGGGGTTGGGCCCCTCGGCGCGCACGCGGCGCCGGGGCCGCGGCCGCGCTCGACCGCGCGGCGGGCGGGGGCGCCGCATGGCCGCCGCGCGGACTGCACGGGGTCCGCGGTCCCCCTGCTTGCTTGACAAACAATAGTGATCTGATTTGCGCCGACCAGCCTGGTGCCTGAGGGACTTTGGGAGCATCGGGCCCATGGAGGCGCGACGCGTCGAGCGGCAACATCACACTAGGACCGCCCAGGCCGCCTGAAACAGCGCCCTTCAGCAGCGCCGCGCCGCCGACGTGCCCCCGCGCACTCCCCCATCCCGCCCTCCCCAGGCCCAGGCGCCCCAGTGCTGGCGGACCCCCGCGCCACCCTCCAGGACTGCGGCGTGGCCGGCGCCATGCTCGTGCTGCGCTGGAGCGACTGACAATGCCGCAGCACC
>NW_014012516.1:10735-13235 GCF_000611645.1 Monoraphidium neglectum
CTCGGGGCCCCGCGCAGTGCGGCTGCAGGGCGGCAGCTGTGGCAGCTCTCTTGGCTGTCGCTTTTGTTGCTTCGCCTTTTCAGCTTTGCCCTTCAGCTTTCGCAGCATTGGAGCGCCGCTCTTTGGTTCACCAGGGCGGGCAGGTGACGTGCATGCAGACGCCAACGCCGCTGTTGTGCTGATTGTAATCGCAGCTTCTTACGCATACAGCCAGGTCCTGGGGTCTGCAATGTTGCACCACCTGCCGCGCGTGTGAACCACCTTGCCAACACAACTGGCAGATGAGTGGTCTAGTGTGGTTTTTCAGCTATTTCACCCCTTCCACTGCACAATCTCTTTGTTGTTAAGTTGTAACAACGCACACTTATTGCTCAGTGGACTGTGTGCAGAAGCACAGCTAGGGCCCCGACTGTGTTTGGCTGAGCGCCAACGGCAGGTCCAGCTGTGCTGCCAGGTGGCGAGGTGCGTCGGCTGCTGGCACAGGGGGCCTTTACTCTGGGAGCGTGGCAGTGCAATCGCGAGTGGCAACTCGTGCGCGGCAACTGGACACAATGAGCAAGCGGTTCCTAGGCTTCAGAGCAGCACAGTCATCGTATCCAGAAAGGGGCCAGGCTCGAATGGGGTCGCGGTGTGCCATGAAGATAAGGTCAAGTCGAGAATGCAGCCTTATAACGAGGCTGCTGGGCAGGACCAGCGGCCTTATGGGAGCCACACCGGCGGTAATTCAGGTGGCGCCGCACACACATGAGATGATGCGCAGGTCAGCCTTGCTCCGCCGCGCGGCCCACAGGGTTAAGATCAGGTACAGGATTGTGGCTGTGTCACGGGACGCGTGGTGGGGGGGGGGGGGTGTGAAGATGCACATGGGCGGCCGCGCCGTGTGCGTGCGGCCTGCCTGTGCACCCAACGCCGCGCCATCGCAGGGCACAGGGTGGAGACACGTCTACTTCAGCTGACCACGGAGGAAGCCGCTGGGGAACTCGTTTGAAACGATGTTCACGTCTGAGGGGCGGGCGCGAGTGGTGGGTATGGCGGGGTATGTTCAGTTCAGTTGGCGGGCAAGTGAGACGGGTGATCGGGAAGCAAGCCTGCACGCGTCGACTGACAATGAGCTGATGACCCCCAGGGCGGCTCTTGTAAAGCAGTCCTGGAGCCGTGTTGCATCGTCGTAAGACCCCACAACACACGCTTGTGCTGGCGACGTGCTTCGCGCTGTTCGGCGACAACGCCATGCACAGGCGTGCGTGCACTGGGTGCAAGCTGGCCTGGGAGGCGCGCAGCAGAGCCTCGCAGCGCTGCCCCCCGCTCAATTTTTCAGCTCCGCCGCCGCCCGCTCACAAAGCTCGGTGCCGTTGTTGGCCCGCGCAAAAATGGTGGCGAAGCCGTTGGCAGCAGTGGCGAGCACGTTCTCTGTCAGGGAGACGGAGACGAGCTTGCTGCCGAAGCTGCCCGAGCCGCCGGTGAACAGCGTAGTGAGGACGGGGCCCGTCTGCCCAGCCGCGCCAACGGCAACGCGGGCTGCCTGCACGTTTTGGCCACTGGGAGGGGGGCAGGCAGCAGTGCGCGGAGGGGCAGGCGGGGCGCGTGGGTGAGATGGTCCGGGTGGGCGGGCGGCGGTCAGAGGGCAAGGGGGCGGTGGCGGCAGTGCAGCCGCAGGCGAGAAACGCGCAGGCAAGACCGACGTGCTTGAAAACACCAAACTCTGCCTGGCAGGCCAATCCTGCTATACCGACGCGTCCCATGCGCCCTCGGCCTGGATTGGCTGCAACCCCAGCATGCCGGCCTCGCCACGACTGTCGGCCCGCCGCACAGCCTGCGGGGCAGCGGCGCTGTCGGTTCACTCACGTGAGCCTGCCAAGGCTGAGGGACCACGTGGCGTTTCTGGGCTCGGTCCTGGTGAAGGTCAGCGTGAAGCTGCCCTGCGCCTGCGTCTGCGCCCTGGTGAGCGCGGTGGGCAGCGCGTTCCTGGGGGTGAGGGTGGCCCTGAAGCGCAGCTTCGTCCTCTGGGCGTCCGCCGGGGCGGCGGCGACGCAGAACGCGACGGCCACCAGGGCGACAAGGAAGAGCGGCCTCATGGTGCACGGGTTGGGTGGGGTGGGGTGAGACCTGCGCATCGGTGAAAGCGGGATGCGGCCACGGGGGAATCGGGTGGGGTCATTTGGAGTGGTCGATCAGGGACAGCGAGGAGAAACATCAGGCGTGCATCAGCATAGGCTGCATGGTGCCGTGTGGTGTGGACAGGGGGTTGAGGCCTGCTGCACTTGTTGCATTGTTGACATCCGCCACAATGGTGCAATCAGCACAGAAGAGTTGGTGCAATACACGTGCAACTCGCAAATTGCGTGCAATAGGCCTGATTTTGCGGGCTTGGCTGTGTGGAGCAGGCACGATGGCTCTGCTGTGCGGCAGGAATCATCCCCAGATCGATTTACGACAAGGTTGTGAGCATGGCTTGTGCACGGATCCGCACCTCGACGGGTGTTAGGAGCCTCAAGTAGTA
>NW_014012516.1:15735-19077 GCF_000611645.1 Monoraphidium neglectum
CGTCCCACCCGCTGGCCCTGCTGTTTGCCGGCTGTGGCGCAGCCGGCAGCCCAGCAAGGCTGATCCGCTCAGCCCAATCTTTCCTTTCGTTGTCCGGGGTGCGCAAAAACCCGCCGTGCACACCTGCTTCCGTGGAGATTTTCTTGTCTCCACGGCTCCACGGCCACCACCATGAACACCTCCACCACCACCACCACCACCATCAGGCTGTTGTTTTGCTGGTAAGCAGATGGATTTGTACAAGAATCAGGCAAATGACCACATTGCGTGTATGACAGCGGGCGCCCCGCCTCGCCTTGCCCTTTTGGCGGCGGCGTGCGTGGGGGACTGGCACGCGGGTGGATGGCCCGGGGTCCGCCCGTCTCCCCCTTCGCCTCAGCGATCCAGTCATGCCCTGTTTGAGGGTTGAGTCTTGGGGGGTCCTGGGGTGTGATGCCTTCCTCAACGAAGCACAGCAATTTCCATGAACCACAGCATCAGGATGACTGTTGGCGCCGCTGAAGGTCCTGCCCCTCCGCCTCAAGCAACCCCCTCCACAGGCGCCGGCGCCCCCGTGCTGGCGGACCCCAGCGCCACCCTCCAAGACTGCGGCGTCGCCGGCGCCATCCTTGCGCTGCGGTGCTGGATCGGCCGACGCGCCAATGGCGCCCGGGGGGCCCCGCGCGGTGCGGCGTGGGCCGACGCCGGCGGCGGGCCGGCGGCAGCAGGTCGCCGCTGGCGGTCTGCGCAACGCAGACGGCGCACTCTGGAGGCCTATTCTTACAGCTTTGCCCTCTCACTGTCGCTGCGTCAGTCATCAGCAGCAGGCAGACGGGTCTCATGCCAGCCCGGGCCGCAGATGCAGCCACGGGGCGGCTGCTCTAGCTGGTCCACTAACATGAGTGGTCAGCTGTCAGGGCTTGCGACACTGGAACGCGCTGTGCATGGACCCAGCTTGCTCTAGGCGTGCGGCTTTGCTGTTCTTTGAACCCTCCTTCTGATCTGCTACACAACAGAGTGTGAGGCGATGCTGTAACCACGGCTATGAACGGCGCTCTGCGGCCGGCCTGCTGTGTGCGAAGGCGTTCCCACCACGTGCTCGACGACAGCAATCCCTGCCTGCTGACCTGGCAGCAGCTGCGGCTGAGGTTGCTAAAGTGTTGGTGTAAAGCACAGGGGCGTGCGGGGAGCGGAGGCAGCTGACTCATTTCTAGCCTGATGCTCTGAGCACCCAAAGAATGCGTGACGCACTGGGGCCCAAAATCCGAAAACTGCTCTGTTGAGTCCTCAATCGTTTACAAACTGCGTGTGCAGTGTGAATGCGCAGGGACGGTGAAGCGGCGGCGCTTGCATGCGGGAGAGGAAGTCGGTCGGCCACAGCAATCATGATCAGATCAGATCATACTGCCGGCGCGGCTTGAGACCGGCAAAAAGCGGAGGCATGACCCGACCTTTGGGCGGCGGTTGTCAACACACAGCAAGACAAGCCCGACCAAGCGTGATAGGCGACTAGACAATGTGGGTGCAGCAGTGTGTGCGCGTCAAGCTGTGCACATGTAGGGGCTCTGCGCGCCCCAAGTGGCAGCAGCGGGGCGATCAGCTGCACCCCTCCCCAAGAACCCCGGCCTGGCATGACAGCTTGATCAACAATTGAGGCAGCCAGTGAGCACGATAAAGGCAAAGCCGGCGGCCGGGGGGATGACTGCGCGCCGCTTGGAGCAGCAGTCCACACAGGCGGGGGGCTGCCGCTGCACATGGGGGCGGCGGGTCAGCAGCGGGGGACGGCCGGGGAAAGCGCCGTCGTGGGGGTACACCGACCATATGCATATGTACATAACATGAGGCAAAAAAGGAGTTGCCGGCGAGCGAGAGCAAAGGGGTGCAGCAGGGGAGACACGATTGCTGGGTTGCACATACAGTCGTGCGCGGGCGCTACTGCACGGCGCGGCGCGCAGCACGGCCAGCGGACGCGCACTGATCCCGGCCCACCGCCCGGCCCCGCGCGTCGCTGCGTCGCCAGCGCTTGTCGCGGGGGCACGCGGTGGCGGCGGGGCGGATGGGCGGTGGGCTGTGGTGGTGGCGTGCCGCTGGGATCGCCGGCATGGGGCGAGGACCCCGCATGATACTGGCATTTACTTGAGCTGCCCACGGATGATGCCGGTGGGGTTCTCGACGGTGTGGATGTTGACATCTGCGGCCGCGGTTTCAGCAGTAGAGGTTTTACGTAGGGGACAGATGGCAGAGACTGCCGAGGGGCCCGCAGCAGGACAAACGTCAACGCGCCTCCAGCCGCACATGCTAGTGCCCCATGCCGGCCACCCAGGCCCGCCGTCGACCGATGCGAAGCAGCGCCCAAGCCCCACTGGGCCGCCCGGGCACCCTCGCGGCCGCTCACACAGGGCCGTCTTGTTGGCCAGCAGCGTCGCGACATCGCTGATGGTGCTGTTGCTGAAGGGGAGCGTCTCTGTCAGCAGCACCGAGGACACCTTGCTGCCAAACCCGCCGACGCCCCCCGTGAAGAGCGTGAAGACGACTGGGCCGTTGACGCCGGCCGCGCCGACGTGGATGTGGCCCATCGTGAGGGTGAGGCCGCTGCAGGCACGGGCGTGGGCGCAGGCGGGGAGTTGCGGGCCCGCGTGGGTGTGCGGCAGGGGAGGGCTATCGGAGGCTGGGCGGTGGCTGGAGCGCGTGCCGCTTCTGGTGGCCTGCGGTCGGGGGCACAGCTGAGGAGGCGTGCACGCGGGAACCTGCTGGCACAGGGGCGGCTGCCCGCCAGGGTCTTGCTGTGGGGTCCCGCAGCATGTTAGATGCCAATTCCCTTGGAGGGGCCCTCTTGGGCACTTCGTTGTCTCTGGCAAGGGCTGCACCCGCCCTCCGTTTGGCCTCGACGGGCCACCTAAATGGGACCGCCGGCACAGCCCCTCTCTTCTGCAGAGGGGAGGCTACATTGTGCACTGCGGCGTTAGGGGCCTGCAGCCCCTCAACGGCCCCACACCGGCCTGCAGCGCCGCAGCCCCCGCTCCCCGCTCAGCGGGGCAGTGCACGCCCCCCGCCCCACCCCCCGGTCAAAGAGGCGTGCACGCAGCGCGCGCGCGGGAGCACACTCACGTGAAGCGGGCGAGGGAGAGCGTCCAGGTGGCCGTCCTCGGGGGTTTCTTGGCTGATGAGAACTTGAGCTTGAAGAAGCCCGTCGCCTTGGTGGTCACAGGCGGGTTCTGATTCTTGCCGCGCAGGACGGCGCCATACGCGGGCTTCTGGGCGGCCGCCAGCGCGGCGCAGCCGCAGAGCAGCAGCAGCAGCGCGAGGAGCGCGGGGCTGAGCGGGCGCCTCATGGCGTGGGTTCTGGGTGCGGGGTGCGTGCGG
>NW_014012515.1:0-9758 GCF_000611645.1 Monoraphidium neglectum
CCACTGGAGCTCTGCATTTGCAACGGAACAAGTTCGACTTCAGGCGGTTACAGCAGTAAACAGACAGCCTATTCTAGTTTAAAACAAGAACAGAGCCCACTTGACGAGGACAGGCGCGAGTATACAACCAAGCTCACGAGCTCGCAAAGCGGCTGGCGCTCGACACACCATTGGTCACTGGGTGGCGTGCGTGGGTGTTCTGCCAGAGGGGCCTGGGCAGCCATGCGGTACGGCGTGCTTAATTTATACGGCGCTGGCCCTGCTATTTTTGCATAAATCACGGCGATCCGACTCCAAGCGCGCACAAGGGCGTGCACAACTAGGTCAGCCGTCTTGTGAGGGTGCACCATCCCCATCCGAAATTCACCCAGTGAGTGAATGTGAGACAAAGCTTGCATATTTCGTGGGAAGAGGCCGTTGCACCCCTCACAATCGGGGCAAAAACCTGCGCCTGTCGCTTTCGTTGCTGCCCTCATTGCCGGTGTCTGCAGCAACATAGCAGCTGTACCGAAATTTTGAGTGACACCTTGTGGCTATTGCCCGATGCAGCTGCTCTCACACAGTGGCAGGGGTTTCAGAGTCGGTTGTCACCCGCCGCACCATGGCGCTGCACATGCATGACTGTACCGGGCCACCCGTCAGTCCGACAAAGCCGCTGCCACGTATGCAGCAGCCGCGATACCAGCGGCGGATGCGGCAGTCTTGATACCGTAGCGTGCTGCACGCTTCTCTGCGCGACACGCCCAAACAGGGCGCCCAAAGTCTTACATCTGAGGATGCCCCTCACGGAATCAGTGGCTGTGCGGCCGGCGGCACAACGGCTCCTGCTGCTTGCAACATCGCTGCTGCTGCTTCTGCTGCTGCTGCTGCCGCAGCCTGCGGCCGCGGAGAGTGAGTGGATGTTCAGGGATTGTCATGCACCCTCGAGGTGGTGGCCGCGGCTTCTCGAGCCACTCTCAGGACGCAGTGGACTGCTCACTGCGCGCCTCCCACATGCCTCTTTTTGGTCTTGCTGCCAGCGGCCTAGGTTCTGCACGTCGTCTCACACCCCACCCGCTATCGCGCATGCGTTTGCACCCCCCTCCCCACCATGCGCCTCGCCCCACAAAACCCAGGCTACGCCTGCCAGACCGGCGACGGCCAGAAGTGCTGCCCGCCCGGCCGGCGATGCGGGGCCGACATGCGCACCTGCCAGGGCCCCTTCAAGATGTCCTCCTGGATGTGCGGAACGTTCCCCGCACGCACGCCACGCTCGTGATCCGACGCAAGCGCCGCCTGCCTCGCGCGCCCCGCACTCCCGCAAGCCGGCACGCCCGTCCAGCCTGCCGCGCCCGAAGCATCAGGGACAGCAACATGCACGACCCCCGCCCAAAGCAACTCGCGTCTACCATGCAACAAACAAAACTCGTGTGTATTGTGGCAACCGCCTTCCGGCAGGTACGGCTGCCAGGGGGAGAAGTGGGACCGCAGCCGCCTCCCCATCGACTGGAGCTATGCAGGCTACGGCGCCGGGGAGAAGCAGATCCCCTTGAAGCCGCAGTCCGTGGACGCGAGGGCCGCAGGCGCCAAGGGCGACGGCCGCACCGACGACACGGCGGCGGTAGAGAGGGCGATCGCCCAGGCGCGGGACGGCACCGCGGTATACTTCCCGCCAGGTGCAGACGAAACGCACGGGGCTGCTGGTCCGAATGGAGGACCCCTTGTTGATTCAAATGTGATTAAGACACAAAGGGCAAAAGCAACTAGAGGTCTGATAATGTTAAGGGGCTAGTGCACGCATACATTAGTACTGAGGGAGCCATGATCCAACCGCGCACCCAGGCAAGTACGTCATCACCCGCAAGCTGGACATCCGAAAGGGCGTCACCCTGCGCGGCGCTGGCAAGTACAAGGTGGGCAGGTGTGGTGCATGCGACTTGTGGCACCTCGGGCACAGGCTGCGACAAACACATGCAGAGGTGCCCACCCTTGCCGCACTGTGCCTCGCATGTTGCACAACCATGTCAACATGCGTGCGTCTGTCTGTGTGTGTGCATGCGTGTGTGTGTGTGTGTGTGCCCGCAGGCAGGTGCATCCATGCGCGTGTGCCGCACGTGCCTGCACATACGTGTGTACACACACACGCGCACTCACATGCACGTATGCAGACTCCCATGCATGTCAAATCCAATATCCACACATCCCACAGCTCGAGGCTCGCATATCATCCCCTCCCCATCACCCCAGACCACCCTCTATTTCCCCAAGAGCCTGGCAGAGGTCTACGGCAACTTTGGGGGCTGGGGCCACGGCACCTGCTGGGTCAACTACTGGTGCGCAGCGTTTGACTGCGCTACGCCGGCGCATAATCAAAACGCCCCAGACCTTCAGCAGCCCCAAAGGGCAGGCTCCATGCAGCGTGGCCTGCGGTGCGCGGCTGCCCCTGCTGCTGTCCGCCGGGCTGCGGCCTGGCCCGCGCCCTAGCATCCACCCCGAGAGCGCCACATGCTGTGCACGTACGACCATGGGTGGCCGCCACGCGTCCACGCAGCCGCCGCCCCTGTCACCTCGCAAGCCTCAGGGGCTGGGACCCTATAAGGGATGACAAGACCCGACTGGCCACAATCACGGGGTTCACGCCAAAGGGCAGCAACAAGATATTTGTGGACAACCCCGGCCGCTTGCAGAAGGGCATGTGGGTGCGCGTCGTCCTTCGTGACTCAGGTGTGGCTGTTGAAGACCACTTCCATGTGGCATAGGGCGTCACCACACATGGGGTATTGCTCGGTCAGGCTTAATAATGACACAAACGTCGCGCGACTTTTGGGTCAAACAAGCCTGACTGATGGGGGCGGCCGGCGGGGAAGCAATTGGCACTGCCAGGGGACGGGCATGGCTGCGGAGCAGCCAATGGGGCCTGTTGTGTGGGGGGACCCAGGAGACATGGGTGGTGGCTGATGGGGTTTGCAGGGTGGGAGAGGTCGGAGGGGCCAGGCTGGCGAGAGGCAGGGCATCAAGGGAGTTGCTTTGGCGTCCTCCACAGCAGGGCACCCTTGCTTGGTGTGCTCCTTCCCCTGCCGCTCAGCCTGCGCCTCACACAACCGTGCCGTTGCCATACCCAACCGATGACGCCAGCTGACGTGTTCAAGAGCAACCTCATGGGCGGCATCATGGAGGCCGGCTGGCCCAGCAGCGGCGCCCGCAACCTAGTCAGGTTCTCAAGCCGCGTGTCTCAGGTGGGTGCAGCCGCATGCAATCACTTGTAAATATGTGTGTGATAGGAGACGTATACGTACATGCAAATCTGCACAATACGGATCCAGGGTGTTTTCATGAATCTGCTTGCTATCGGATGACCCACACCGCTTGGCGGATTCGATGCTTGTCAGCGCCCCGCGCATTTGCCAACAATGTACCTCAAGCCGGCCGCACGCCGTCACGGCCAGCGATCCCCTCCTTCCCGCGCCCGCCGGCGCCGGAGCCAGGGGCTGCTGCAATCCCTAAAGACACCCAGAACCCACCTGACACACCGCCTGACCCCGCCCCGCCCCGCACCGCACCGCACCGCACCGCATCGGCCCCCCACACTCTTCCCCCTCCCATTCCCCTGCCAGGTCGGGCCCGGCAGCCAGGTCACTCTGGAGCAGGCGCTGCCCTGGGATGTCAAGACGCAGTGGGGCCCGGTGCTGCACGCGCTGCGGCCGACGATCAGTGAAACAGGCGTGGAGGGGCTGACATTTGAGTTCAAATGGACAAAGTGAGCGCGAGCACAGGTGGCCGCTTGCTTTGGCTTCGTGTGTGTGTGTGTGGTCGGGGGGGGGGGGGACGGGCGGAGCAGCGGCTTCAAAGAAACAGGAGGGGCCGGAGTGCAGGGGACACATGCGCTGTTGGCGCGACGGCCGCGAGCTCCACGGGTGCCATCAGGCCCAAATGCTGGGTTCTGCAATCGCGGCTTTCCCCCAACCCTTCCCTCGCTCCCAACCAAGTCCTGGTTCCAGCCATCCAAACGTTGGTCAATTCCCCATTGGCCGTTGTTTGGCAAAGTTCTTGTCAGGGCTGACATCGACTCCGCCTGCCTGATTGAGATGCTTTTGAGGCAACACGTGACCTACTGTTTCTGGCATAACCGTCAGCAATTTGTCAAAACACCTGGCCGCACCGGCAGGTACCCCGGCCACCTAAAGGAGAACGGCTTCAACGCCCTCATGTTCAACCAGATGGCCAACTCCTGGGTGCGCGACGTGCGCTTCTTGAACGCCGACACGGCGGTGTACTTCTGGGGCACCATCTTCTCGACCGTCCAGGACGTGGAGATCGACGTCACCAGGTGACCGTGAACTTTGCACACCCGGGTTACACAGGGGGCGCGCGACACAGCGGGCCGGGCTCGGCAGCCCCCAGGAGGGCCCAGGGGGTCGCGGCCCACTGTCACCCTGGACCGGCCGGCCCGTCCCTAGGCGCGCCCCTGTGGGTGCGCCGTCCGCGGGCCGGCCTGCCGGGTCAAGGCGGCGCCGGGTCGCACCCGCCCTTCGTTGCTCGGGGCGGCGCCCTGGCTCGTGTGCGCGCCCGTGTTGATCCTGTCAACCTTTATCTTCACAGCCCGCGGACCTCTTATACGCGTGATCCCTGGAGCGGCCTGGACCGCAACGGCCACCGCGGGATCTGGAGCGAGTTTGGGGAGGACAACTTGTTCCAACGGATTGCAGTGAAGGTGTGTGTGTGTGTAGATGTGTGTGTGTGTGTGTGTGTGTGTGTCAGAAAGAGAAAGAGTGTGTGTGTATGTCTGCATGATGTGCATGTGTTTGTTTGCGTGGGGGGGGGGGGCAGGAGAGAGCGAGACAGCAAGAGAGTGAGACAGCAAGATACTGTAGAGCGGGAGTGTGTGTGCGTGTGCCTGTGCGTGTGTGCAGAGCGTGTATGTATTTGTGCATCGACCCGTCGTGGCGCTTGTGCTGCCCTGCAGGCGCAGGCAGGGCTTTCCGCATGTGATGAGAAGGGCATGCATTGCTTCTGCAGGCTGTGCAATCCCTCCTCTGCGCTTGCCGCGGCACTGCCGACCGAGCCACCCACCGCGCCAACCTCCTGACGCAACCTTCCCCGCACGGACGCCCGGCCCAGGCCCCCTTCTTCCACGACTTCACTGTCGCGACGGCGGAGCACGGCAGCGTCTGGACCGACAGCTGGGGGGCGGATTTGAACCTCGACTTCCACAAGGGCGCGCCCTACGCCAACCTGTACTCTGGTGGGTCCCCTGGAGCCCTATATACTTTTGTAAAGATAAACACAGCCGCTGTGCCTGCTCTGTTGTGACTGTACTAAAGCCCCCACAGACTGCTGTTAAACCGGCGTCTTCGAGCAAAATAAGATACAGATGCGTGGCTGCTGCTGCCTCTGGCTGCCTGCGCCGGTGGAGAAGCCAGCGGGTCTCACGGGGACCGCACCTGGACTCTCAAACCCACCGTCGTGCCCCCCGGACTGCCAATGCGCATGCGTGCGCGCGCTGCAGACTTGAACATGGGAGCGGGCACCCGCGCATTCAAGTCCGGCGGCGGCGCCGGGGCCGGCCCCAACAGCGCCAGCTACCAGGTTTGGTGATATTATTTCGGCCGCCTCTCTCGGGCCGCTGCGCTTGCGTCATGACCCTGCCATCGAGCCGGAAAGCCGACGCTGCCTGACCGCCCCATGAGTGCAGAAGCGCCCACACACGGCGCGTTACCGCCGTGCACCCGTCTCTCGGCAGACCAGGCTCCCCACCGACCGAGCGTCCCTCCCCGTCGCCCCATGTTTACATGCAGACGTTTTGGAACCTCAAGGCCAGCCAGCCCCTGAAACTGCCCGACAGCAGTTTCGGTCCCCAGATCAACTTTGTGGGCATCCAGACGCGCGACAACGCGGCCGCCAGGGTGGCCGTGCGGTGGATGCAGGACGGGGCGTCCTACCCCCAGAACCTCTGGCTGTCAATGCGCCGCAAGCGCCTTGGGTGGTAGGCAGGCCGCGGGCGGGGCGCCATTCGCTGCCTGGCAGTCCAGGCAGACTCGCGCGCCGCGCCGGCCGCTGCAAAGCCTTCCCCCCAATGCATCCACGCGTGCGGTTGTGACGTCGCTTCACGCGCCCTCAGCGAGAGCTGCGAGGTGGCGGGCGGCCGCGGGCACAGCAGGACCCTCCCTGGCCGTTTGGCAGGCGGTAAACGAGAAAAATCACGAGTAGCCCAGTCGAAGAAAGCCGTGAAACCTCACTTGATGCGATTTGCGGCGCACCGCGGCGCCCAGAGGCTGCCCTGCATTGCTGTGGGGTTGCGTCCACCCTTGCTGGTATGAACCCCTTTTGTCTCTAACGTCGTGCCTCCTTATGCACGTCCCATGTGCCTGCACAATGTGACAACATTGAGCGCCCTATGCCGATCATGCCACCTTTGCTTTTGGTACCGAGCCACCGCAATCGCTTTCCCCCAGCGGCCTGTCCCCGCGGTGCCGCCAATGGGGCGTGCACCCCGCGCTACGGCGGGGGGCGCGCCGCTCGCGCACGTATGCATGCTATATGCATTACAATATGCAGGACTGAGCCGCCCGCCCGGCAGCAGTGGATGAAGCTTTGTGGACTCGACCCACAAGTTATACCATATCATCAGGCGTCAGCCGCCACATCATTCACACTGCAAGGCAAGCAAATGCTTTTGACCGGCATAATCGGTACGCACCTTGAGCATGCCTGTCGGCTGGCCCTGTGCTGGCGCGCTTGTCTGCACATTTCTAGGGCAGGGCTCTGCCTGGCGGCGGCCCGATACCCCTCTGAATATACCATACATACAGCTGCTTGGCTACTGGCACACTGGAGCGATCACACCAATGGCTTGTACATATTTGCGGATAGTGAGTGGGCGAACCCATCATTTTGGTGGGGGTGGCGCTTAATTATGTGGGGCGGGTCATCACCTTAAAGTTTAGGGCAAGGCACATCTATACAGCCCTGCAATCGTGCAAATCTCTGCATACCACCTTCCCATCACGGCCCCTGTGGTAACCAACCCATGAACGATGCATCAATTGATGCAGTATGCAACCAACCAGTTGTTGCGTCGACGGCATAAATGGTCAAAGGCGGTCAAACCGTGCAGTCCCCACAGGCATGCATGCTAACACGGAGTCAATCTACACCGGATCAGCCAAGCACTATAAAGATTTAAGGTTCTGCTGGCTCAACACAGGCAGGTGCGCGAAAGCGTCATGCACAGCTAGGCTTCGCTGGTTTGCTGGATTTGAGGTGACCTAGGCTGCACGGGAACCAGGGGCGCACTGTGCACCCTCGACCAAACCCAGAGCCCCTGCTCTTCTTGTTGAATGCACAATCCATTCACTGGAGGGTTCCACATGGCGCCCTTCTACGTACCCATCTACACCTCGTTCAGATCACGATGCAGTCTCGCTGGCGCAAGCGGGCTGACAGCCAGTCAACAGCACTAGCCTGAGTTCATAAGCGGCACGAGCTCACCTGGTGGGCCTGGTGGCTCGCTTGAAGTGCTTGTCCAGCTCGGCCGATCCACGAGCCAAGCTGGGGCCTTGCGGTCCTGCTCGCTCTCGTGAGCTTGCACCTGATGCTTGGTTGCCTGCGGGTGACCGACTGCCCTTCGCGGACCCTCACAGCGAGGTGTGACGAAAGCCTGGCACCCTCGCAGATATGCAGGCCACGGGCGAGCGTGACGTGCTCATGCACGTAGCCATGGACCAGCTGCTGCACCGCGTCCGCGGCTGGAAGGCCACGGACGCCGCCGGCGCCGCAGCTGAGGACGCGGCGTTTGTGCGGCGCGAGGAGGTCGGCGAGGCGTTTCAGCGCAGTGGGCTGCAGCCCTGGGAGTTCCACGCCATGCTGCACCGCGCGGCAGAGTACGGGCTGGCGGATGACGTCCAGCCGCTGTGGGCCGAGGTGGGTGGTCCCTCCCGTTGGGCTTGTGGCAGGCCCCTGCTCAGCCTTTGGGAATGCGGTCGCGATGGCGTTTGCACGCGACCGGGCCGGCTCAAGTGGTGGCACATCCAGCAGCCTGACAGGCGTGCGCCGGTGCTTTGCTTTGCGCGATAGTCTCGTTCATGCACACTGGATTGAGGCAGGTGGGTCATTGGGCTGTCGTGCGCACTCTCAGCCTGCAAATCAGCGCTTACGCCCTCCGATATCGCGCCAGGTGGGGCAGGCATTCCTACAAATGCGGTCGGGCTACGGCGGGGGCCCACAGACTGGCGGTGGCCGCGGCTTGGTGCAGCAACAGCCGCCGCCTCCGCCACCCAAACAACAGCAGCACCACCAGCAGCAGCAAGCTCAAATGTACTACATGCAGCAGCAGCAGCAGCAGCAGCAGCAGCAGCGATTCGCACAGTCACAAGCGCAGCAGCCGCTCAAGCAGCAGCAGGGGCAGACGCCTCATCAGCAGTACCGGCAGCAACAGCCGCCGCCGCCGCCGCGCGCAGGGGCGGCGACCCCGTCCGGCCCGGGCCAGGGGCGAGGCGGCGGAGGCGGGTACTATGACACATCCGCCTCTTACGTGGCGGCCAACGGTGCCACGAACCAGCAGCACCAGGCAGCTGCCAGGCAGGTGCCGGCATCCCCGGGGCGCGACTGGGGTGGCGGCGGCGCTTCGGACTATGCGCCCAGCACTGGCAGGGATCAACGGCCGCGGGGCACCGAAGCCGACGGCTTCACTGCTCCTTCATGGCGCGGGAGCGGCGCGGGCATCAATGGCGTGGGCGGGGTCGGCCGGGGCACGGCGCCCGCGCGCGCTACGGGGGCGGCGGGCGAGGCCCAGCGCAGCTTGGCGGCTAAGGGCGGCGCGCGGGCAGGGGGTGGGGCCCCGGATGAGGATCCTATTGGGGGCATGGCTGGGCTGTTGCCCTCTGGGCTGCTGGAGGACGACTTCTCCCCAGCCGACCCCTCCCCGCGGGAGCAGGCGGTGCTGCAGCAGCACGCGCAGTGGCAGGCGCACCAGCAGCAGGCCCTGCAGCAGGCGCAGCAGCAGCAGGCGCAGCAGCAGCAGCAGCAGGCGCAGCAGCAGCAAGCGCAGCAGCAGCAGCAGGCGCAGCAGGCGCAGCAGCAGCAGCTGCGGGGTCAGCCAGCCAACGGAGAGGTCGCGGGCGCGGCAGGCGGTGCGCGGCAGCAGCAGGCGCTGCTCATGATGCAGCTGCAGCAACACCAGCAGGCGCAGGCACAGGCACAGGCACAGGCGCAGGCGCAGGCACAAGCCCAAGCGCAGGCGCAGCAACGGCAGGTGCAGGCGCAAGCACAGGTGCAGGCGCAGTTCATGGCGGCGCAGCTGCAGCACCAGCAGCAGCAGGCCGCTGCCGCTGCTGCCGCTGCCGTTCTTACAGGGGGCGGCACCTTGCAGAGCCAGCCGGCGGCGGCTGCGGCCAACGGGCTATCTCCTTTTGGGGCAGCAGCCAACGGCGGCCTGATATTGGATGGCGGCGCAGCATTCCAGCAGCAGCAGCAGCAGCAGCAGCAGCAGCAGCAGCAGCAGCAGCAGCAGCAGCATGCCGCTGCGGTGGCGGCGGCGATGGGCGCGTCTCCTCTCCAGATCAGGAGCAGCGGGAGCCTCGGGGCGCTGCGGCTGGGCAGCGCGGGCAGCATAGGCGACCTCGGGCAGTCGACCCT
Source organism: Monoraphidium neglectum (assembly GCF_000611645.1). Classification (NCBI taxonomy): domain Eukaryota; kingdom Viridiplantae; phylum Chlorophyta; class Chlorophyceae; order Sphaeropleales; family Selenastraceae; genus Monoraphidium; species Monoraphidium neglectum. The sequence goes on from NW_014012515.1 coordinate 9,613, forward strand.
GGGCCTGTTCGGCGCCGGCAGCTGGGGCGCCGCGGCGGGCGCCGCCGCGCTCTCGCCGGGCGCGCTGACGCCCCGCGGCGGCGCCGCGGCGTCGGGCGGCCGGTACGGGCTGCTGGCGCTCGGCGGCGGCGGCGGCAGCGGCGGGG
>NW_014012515.1:9955-11131 GCF_000611645.1 Monoraphidium neglectum
GGCGGGGACGGCGAGGCGGCCCCACTGCGGGCGCCGCTGTTTTTTGGGGAGCGGGAGCTGTCGCTCGGCGGCTTCGGGGCGGCGGTTGGCGGCCTGTCGTCGCAGCTGGCTGGCGGCGCTAGCGGCTTCACCCTTGGCCCTCTACCGCAGCGGCTGCAGTCCGGGGTGGCGGCGGCCCTCAACGGGCTGGACACGAGCAGCCCTCCGGCGTACGCGTCGGCGGGCCAGGAGCAGCAGCAGCAGCAGCAACAGCAGCAGCAGCAGCAGCCCTCAGGGCTGTCGCTGCCGCCGCCGTCCCCGTCGCCCCAGCAGCATGGCCCTCAGCAGGCGCAGCGCGCGCCGGGGCCGACGCAAGCAGTTGCGGGGACAAGCGCAGGCGCGCCCCCGCTGTCCCCTGAGCACCTGCCAACAAGGGATTGCGTCGTATCCAGCCCCCTGGTCGCCGCGCGCCGCCCCAAGAGCCTGGACGGGGCGCCCCTCAGCGCCCTCGCAGTCGGCGCGGTCGGTCCCGGCCCGCTTGCCGCCGCCGCCGCGCCCCGCTCCGCAGACGGCGCTGCGCTGGCGCCGGCCCCTGCTTGCCCCGCGGCCACAGCGGCGGCGGCGCCCTCGTCCACGGCCGCCGCGCCCGCGACGCCCCTGGCGGTGCGCGAGCAGCTGCCCAGGGCTGCTGCGGCGCCCGCGCGTTCGGAGGAGTCCGCATCGCCGCAGTCCGCCCTGGGCGTGGCCGGGCCGCCTGGCGGACTGCCGGTGGCGCCTGCGTCCGTAGCAGAGCCGGCCTTGCAGGCCGCGCTTCCAGCCACTGCGGCGGCCTTGGCGGTCAGCCCAGGGCCGGCGTCTGGAGGGGTGGTGGCGGGCAGGAAGCAGCAGGGTGAGGCGCCAAAGCAGCAGGCGGCGGTTGCGGCGCAGCAGTCGCAGCCGAAGAAGCAGCAGGGCGACAAGCAGCAACAGCAGCAGCAGCAGCAGCAGGCGAAGCAGCAGGCGAAGCAGCAGGCAGCCTCCAAGAAGGAGCAGCAGGCGGCGCAGAGGGCTGCGCAGCAGCAGGGCAAGGGCGGGCAGGCGCCGCCCCCTCAATCTCCCAAGCCGCTAGTACGCACAGCGGTCGTGGCCCGCAGCCCCCGGCCAACCAAAGGCGCTGCCGCGGCCGCGCCGGCAACGCCGGCGCCCACAGCGGGCCCC